>NC_057810.1:127723986-127731964 GCF_018294505.1 Triticum aestivum | reverse complement strand
CGGAGTCCGGCGGCGGCGCGGCTAGGGTTAGGGTTTGGCAGTGTGGGCCGGCGGCGTGGGCTGGCGGGATCGGGGCGGCTGGGCCTCGGGCGCCGGGGCGGCGCTATATATAGTGCCCCCCGAGCGGAGTCCTGCTCGCGCACGGCCCGTAGGTCGGTTACGCGTTTTTTTTAAATAATTCTGCGCAAAAGAAAAATAAAAAGAAATACTAAACGGACTCCAAAAATCCCGAAATAAATTTTCCCTGGCTTCTAAAATCAAGCCGGACAAGATGAACATTTATTTGGGGCCTAAATGCAATTTTGTAAAACACGCATTTTTACTAAATCCAAATAAAAGCGAAAAACTCCAGAATAAATCTTATTTGATTTTTTTATTAAATCTTCATTATTTCTTTATTTTGGGAAAGTCATTTTATTCCCTCTCTGAAATTTTGGTAGTAGAAATAATTGAAGATAAAATAAATAAAATCAAATGATCCTATTTTCAAAATTTGAGAAAAACTCAAATATGAAAATAACGAAATCCCCAACTCTCTCCGCGGGTCCTTGAGTTGTGTAGAATTTCTAGGATCGAGCCAACAATGCAACAAAAATATGATATGCAATGATGATCTATGTATAACATTCCAAATTGAAGATTTGGGATGTTACAAACCTACCCCCTTAAGATGAATCTCGCCCTCGAGATTCGGGTTGGCTAGCAAATAGGTGAGGGTGGTCCTTGAGTAGATCTTCCTCTCGCTCCCAGGTGGCTTCCTCCTCGGTGTGGTGGCTCCACTGAACTTTGCAAAACTTGATAACCTTACTGCGGGTAACTCTGCCGGCACGCTCCAGAATCTTAACTGGTTTCTCTTCATAGGTCAAATCTTCTTTCAACTGAATCGCTTCCAGTGGCACAGTATCTCTCAGTGGTATATCAGCCATCTCTGCGTGACACTTCTTCAACTGTGAAACATGGAACACATCGTGAACTCCTGACAATCCCTCAGGTAATTCCAAATTGTACGCTACTTCTCCCATGCGTTCCAAAACCTTGTATGGCCCCACAAAACATGGCGCTAACTTTCCTTTAACTCCAAAACGCTTAACTCCTCGAAGTGGAGATACTCGAAGATAAACTCTGTCCCCGACTTCATATTCTGTCCCCTTGCGTTTTGAATCTGCATAGTTCTTCTGCCTTGACTGAGCTACTTGAGCCTGTCGCGAATCAACTTTACTTTCTGTTCAGACTCCTTAATCAAATCTGGTCCAAACAACTGGCGGTCTCCAACCTCATCCCACAACAACGGGGTTCTGCACCTCCTTCCGTACAAGGCTTCGAAAGGGGCCATCTTCAAACTGGATTGGTAACTATTGTTGTAAGAAAACTCTGCGTATGGCAAGTTGTCATCCCAACTTGATCCATAATCCAAAACACAAGCTCTAAGCATATCCTCCAAAATCTGATTGACTCTCTCGGTCTGTCCATCTGTCTGTGGGTGGAAAGTTGTGCTAAACTCCAGCTTGGTTCCCAATGTTTCGTGCAACTGCTTCCAGAACTTCGATGTGAATTGGGTTCCTCTATCCGACACGATACTCCTCGGAACTCCATGCAAACAAACAATCCTTGTCATGCATATCTTAGCCAATTTGGCACTACTGTAGGTAGTCTTTACTGGGATGAAATGAGCTACCTTCGTCAAATGATCGACTACAACCCAAATTGAGTCGTAGCCTAAACGAGTCCTGGGCAATCCCGTGATGAAATCCATGCCTAGTTTATCCCACTTCCATTCGGGTATAGGCAATGGTTGTAACAATCCCGCTGGCTTCTGATGTTCTGCCTTCACCCTCTGACATACATCACAAACTGCTACATACTCTGCAATATCCTTCTTCATCTGGTCCACCAGAAAGTTTCCTTCAAATCCAAATACATCTTTGTATTTCCGGGGTGAATCGGGTATGGTGAATCATGTGCCTCTTGGAGAATCAACTTCCTGATCTCCGGATTATTGGGCACATAAACACGGTCCTCAAACCATAAGGTATCGTGCTCATCCTCACGAAATCCTTTAGCCTTTCCCTTGCTCATCCGTTCCTTAATGGAAGCAACTTCCTTATCTGTCTTTTGAGCTTCTCTGATTTTATCCATCAAAGTAGACTGAATCTCCAATGCTGCTACATAGCCTCTCGGAACTATTTCCAAACATAGCTCTCGAAGATCCTCGGCTAACTCCTTGGGTATTTCTCCCGTCATTAGAGTATTGACATGGCTCTTGCGGCTCAACGCATCTGCTACAACATTAGCCTTCCCGGGGTGATAATGCAGTCTCATATCATAATCCTTAATAAGCTCCAACCATCTCCTCTGCCTGAGATTTAACTCCTTCTGAGTGAAGATGTACTTCAAACTCTTGTGATCAGTGTACACCTCACAATGATTTCCAATGAGAAAATGTCTCCATGTTTTCAGTGCGTGCACTACGGCTGCTAACTCCAAATCATGAGTAGCATAATTCAACTCATGAGGCTTAAGTTGTCGTGAAGCATACGAAACAACTCTTCCCTCCTGCATAAGCACTGCTCCAAGTCCTCGACGTGAAGCGTCGCAATACACTTCATAATCCTTGGTCTGATCTGGCAGAATTAATACTGGTGAGGTAACCAAACGTTTCTTCAACTCTTGGAAACTAGCCTCACACTCCTCAGTCCAAATGAACTTAGTATCCTTCTTCAGCAATTCGGTCATAGGCTTTGCAATCTTCGAGAAATTCTCAATGAATCTCCGGTAGTATCCTGCGAGTCCAAGGAAACTCCTGATCTCTCCAACTGTTGTTGGTGCTTCCCAGTTAGTCACAGTGACAACTTTAGTGGGGTCTACTGCGATACCTTCTCCGGATATATCATGTCCGAGAAATCCAACTTCCTTCAACCAAAACTCACACTTGCTGAACTTGGCGTATAGTTGATGTTCTCTGAGCTTCTCGAGTACCAAACGCAAGTGTTCCTTGTGTTCCTCTTCATTCTTCGAGTACACCAAAATATCATCAATGAACACCACGGCGAACTTATCCAAAAACTCCATAAACACCTTGTTCATCATGTTCATAAAATAGGCTGGGGCGTTAGTCAGACCAAATGACATAACGGTATACTCATACAGCCCGTACCTGGTGGTAAAAGCTGTCTTCGGTATATCTTGCTCCCGAATCTTCAACTAATGGTATCCTGATCGCAAATCGATCTTGGAAAACACCTTAGATCCTTGCAACCGATCAAACAGATCATTGATCATTGGTAGTGGGTACTTGTTCTTGATTGTTACTTCATTCAATCCACGATAATCAACAACCATTCTTAACGATCCATCCTTCTTTTCCACCAGAAGTACTGGCGATCCCCAAGGCGAAGAACTTGTGCGAATAAAACCTTTATCCAACAACTCCTTAATCTGCTTCTTAATTTCCTCCAAATCTTGGGCTGGCATCCTGTACGGTCTCTTGGATATAGGCCCAGTGCCTGGCAGTAGTTCAATTAAGAACTCAATGTCTCTATCAGGTGGCATGCCTGGCAACTCTTTGGAAATACATCGGGGAAATCCCTTACCACGGGTACTTCCTCCTGCACAACTCCTGATATGGAATTTACATGTGCTCTTCTCGGCTCATGTCGTGATACATACTTGATTCTTCTTCCTTCAGGGGTGGTAAGCAAAATCGACTTACTGGCGCAATCAATATTCCCTCCATACTTTGATAACCAATCCATGCCTAATATCACATCCAAACCTTGCGATTCCAAAACTATTAGGTCCGAGGGAAATACACGGTGTCCAATCCTTAATGGCAGTCGATCACACCATATACTAGCCATATACTCTACTCCGGGTGAGGTTACTAGCATGGGTGACCTAAGTGCTTGGGTCGGTAGTTTATATTTATCCACAAATCCCCTTGATATGTATGAATGCGATGCACCAGTATTGAATAGAACAACTACAGTAAATGTCTTAACCAAAAACTTACCTATTGCTACGTCTGGCTGAGCTTCAACCTCCTCCACGGTAACGTGGTTCACTTGCCCCCTGTTGAAAGGGTTCGGCTTCTTTCCTGAGCTTCCATTGCCATTCCCATTTTGGCTTTCTGAGCAATCATTTGCATAATGCCCAGTCTTACGGCACTTATAACAAGTGATATGGCTTAGGTCTGCCTTGGATGGTGTTGACGGGTTGGTGCGGCTTTGTCCATTGCTTCCTCCATTCCCGTTTCCATTCTTTGTGCCATTATGATTGTGCGAGTTGCCTCCTCCGTGAGTATGCTGAAAGTGTCCTCCTGACTTTGGGGTAAAGCGTGGCTTCTGCTGAGCTCCAGAATTGTACTTCCCCTATGCATACTTCCTCTTACGATTATCAATCTGCTGCTGCTTCCCTTCAATCATAAGAGCACAATCTACTAACTCTTGGTAGTTATTGAAAGTGGCTACCATCAACTGCATGCTCAGCTCATCATTCAGTCCTTCTAGAAACTTCTCCTACTTAGCTGCATCCGTAGCAACGTCATCTGGGGCATAACGTGCTAGATTACTAAAATCATCCACATACTGGCCAACTGTCCGTCCTCCTTGGCGTAAGTTGCGAAACTCACGCTTCTTCATGGCCATAGCTCCTGCTGAAACATGGGCAGTACGGAAAGCTTGCTGAAACTGATTCCATGTGACAGTGTCTACAGGGTAAGTGGCTGAAAAATTCTCCCACCATGCTGCTGCGGGTCCATCAAGTTGATGTGCGGCAAACTTCACCTTTTCTCCATCTGTGCATCATGCAGTGGTCAACTCCCTCCCTATCTTATGGAGCCAATCATCTGCTACTATCGGCTTGGTGCTACTAGAAAACACCGGCGGATTCAACCTTAGAAAATGTGCCAGATGGTCAACAGGTGGTGGTGGTGGTGGGTTGTTGTTGTTGCCTTGGTTCTGTACCAATGTTTGAATCAAGGTATTCTGCTGCTGAATCAACTGGGTGATCTCTGGCGGGAAAACAAACTCGGGGTCGCGTCTCAGAGGCATCTGAGGGTTTAAAGGGAGAGTTAAGAATAGAATGAGGTCTAGTGAGATAACACTACCCATATGCACATGAGACAAAAACACACAATATCATTCCAATCAATTCAAACAAGGGCATACAACGGTCTAACTATCGTTACAAAAGTGCTTGGACTAAAACTAATTAAATGGTGGAAAATTCTACTACTGTTATGGTGGTCAACTAGAAAAACTGCTCCGATGCAGATTCCATGATATCTGCTCCAGCTTCATCAACGTAGTCGTCATCGCTGTCATCGGGATCCGAATCGGTGTCGTCGATGATGATATAATTATCTGGACAAGTAGGTTCATCCTCCTCTCCTCTGGGTGCTGATCCTCCCATGAATACTCCAATCTTCTCCTTAAGGTCACCGTTCTGTCTTACTAGAGCGACGATTTCTTCCATATAGTCTTTACATGTAGCCTTGAGTTCATCTTCTAGGTCCTTGATCTTGGTCATAGCCTTCTGCAGCTCCTCCATATCTGCGCACATCTGATTCTCCTGGCGTCGGATGTGTTGGTTTAGCTCCTGAATATAAGCTACGATTGATCTATCCTTCCTGGTGGTGATCATCTCCCAATGGTCATCTCGGCGCCCACAAATCTGGTAGATAGTATTCTTGAGATCGTTGTGGTAAACTTCTCCAATTCGTCCCATGGCGATGTGAGCTGCCATGCTTTTTCATAGGCTCCATGTTGGTACATCAAAGGTAAACTCTATTGGCTCCATGACTAGTGCAAACGTCCTTCCTGGAATGTAGACTTGAATCCTCCAGCGCTCCTCTTCGGGTAAAGTGGCGTTGAAAGTCCCGGTGAAGCTTGGTACTCCTATGTTCAAGTATCTAGTGGCTTCCTTCAAGTGATATCCAAAAGGTGAATTTTCATCTGGTTGTGCGAACTTGATCCTTGCATCCGCCATCCTAAAGAATAGAAAAGATGAGGAGTCAGAAATGAGAAGAAAGAGTAGTGATCTAGGGTTTAAGCTTAGTGGTCGTGTCCTACAGTCAGCGTGTGCTCTGATACCACCTTTGTAGCGACCAGACCTCAAACAGTCTGATCTCTGTGCTCAGTGTCATCCCTGGATCAGTAATGCTGACACCACACAGTACTTGGAGGATTTATAATAGAGTAGCAATCACACACTTATTACATCAAATGTCTCAAAAGAGAACTTATTGAAATAAATATGGCTTAAGGCCATCTAAAATGATAACAGCGGAAGGCTTGGAAGATAAGCGAGTCCATCAACTCCAACGGCATCACTGAGTATAGAACCACGACCTAAAGGAATCTTACTCGTTGTCTGAAAAGTCTGCAACATGAAACGTTGTAGCCCGAAAACGGGTCAGCACATGGAATATGCTGGCAAAGTAACACATAGAGAATAACAATGGAATAAGCTATACTACATGCATATTTGGCTGGTGGTAAAGCTCTATGATTATAGTTTTGCATAAAGCCAATTTTTCCCTACTGCAAAGGAATAAATTTATTTAACTATCATGGTGGTTGTTAAACATTGAGAATGGTTGACAGCATTCTCAATCCCAATTAAAAGTACTCATTAACAACCCAACAATATTAATTAAAGTAACATGATGAGATTCACATGATATCCAGGTACTAGATACTCAAGATGTCCATAACCGGGGACACGGCTAACCATGATTAGTTTATACACTCTGCAGGGGTTTGCGCACTTTTCCCCACATGACTCGATCGCCTCCGCTTGGTTTCTCGCACTACATGGTGTTTGAGAAACGGATGACCGAGACATAGTCATTTAGAAGCACTTGCACCTTACATAGGGGTAGACCGTACCAACCTACATCCCCTACATCTGCTAGTCCACCCCGTAAGAGTTTGCACAACTTAGTCAACTATGCTAGAGCCCATAATAGCATGTGGCTGCACACAGAAGTTTCTAGTTTGAATAATCTCATGATCCCTTTGAGCCTGGGTGGCGGTCCGAAGAAATACAGGCAAGTCCTGATAGAAACCAGGTGCCTCAATCCACCCAGATGTGTGTTTAAGTTGCCACCTTAAATAAACCATTAATTCAACAATCTCACATCTGTCATGGATACACTCACCCAATCCACGTCTACTTGCATAGCATGGCATAATAAGCAAACGTAGAAGTAACTCCCAAGGGTTTGATAATAAAACAGGTAATAGGTACTACCTCATCTACTTCCCTTCCCACAATTTAATTAGATCCTAATCATGCAATGTTTGACGATAGATCTAATGCATAAAAACTGGGTAGTAGAAAAGGTATGATCAAAGTGTTACTTGCCTTGCTGATGATCCGCGAGACCTAGAGACTCAAAGTAACAAGCGGCGCACTCTGGGCAATCTATTGCAGACAAACAAACAAGTATACAATAAGTACTCATCTAATGCACAGGTAAAACTCGAATAAAAGATCTAACCAGAATGTCCAACTTAAGAACTCCGGTTTGCAAAAAAAACAAATCAAACAAAGCAACGAAAGTCAAACGGCGGAAGAAAACAGCTTCGTTTTACTAATCTGGATCTAAGTCAAATTTTACAAAAGCAAAAACTTGTTTAAGTAGATTATTCGGAAAGAGGGTTTCGAGACGAAACTCCAGGCGCTTGAATCACCTGATTCCGATAAACGACCAAAAAGTTATACTAAAACGAAAATCGGATGAGGAATCGCGATCAGAAAAATCGCGGGTTAAATCCGAGAAAAAGAAAAAAACGAGGAACGGGTTAACGAACAAACGTTCGTTAACTAAACTAATCTGACGAACACGTTCGTTAAAACGAACAAATGAGCGAACGCTCGCTAACTAAACTAAACCGAAAATAAAACCGATCTAACAAAAAAAACAAAAAAAAACCGATGGAAAACCGCTCGGTTTTCTAAAAAAAACCGACACGGA
>NC_057810.1:127644739-127723529 GCF_018294505.1 Triticum aestivum | reverse complement strand
GCCGGGGCGGCGCTATATATAGTGCCCCCCGAGCGGAGTCCCGCTCGGGCACGGCCCATAGGTCGGTTACGCGTTTTTTTTAAATAATTCCGCGCAGAAGAAAAATAAAAAGAAATACTAAACGGACTCCAAAAATCCCGAAATAAACTTTCCCCGGCTTCTAAAATGAAGCCGGACAAGATGAACATTTATTTGGGGCCTAAATGCAATTTTGTAAAACGCGCATTTTTTCTAAATCCAAATAAAAGCGAAAAACTCCAGAATAAATCTTATTTGATTTTTTATTAAATCTTCATTATTTCTTTATTTTGGGAAAGTCATTTTATTCCCTCTCTGAAATTTTGGTAGTAAAAATAATAGAAGATAAAATAAATAAAATCAAATGATCCTATTTTCAAAATTTGAGAAAAACTCAAATATGAAAATAACGAAATCCCCAACTCTCTCCGTGGGTCCTTGAGTTGTGTAGAATTTCTAGGATTGAGCCAACAATGCAACAAAAATATGATATGCAATGATGATCTATGTATAACATTCCAAATTGAAAATTTGGGATGTTACATGCGCCTTGCCCTCCGGTGGCCCGTCCTTCACCAGCTTCTCCGAATCCAGCTTGCCCCAATGCACCTTTGCGCGGGCAAAGGCCCGGCGGGCACCCTCAATGCAAACGGATCGCTTGAGAACTTCAAGCCGCCGACAAGCAATCACCATCCACTTGATCAGGCCGAACTAGCTAGTGGGCAGGGGCTCACTAGGCCACATCCGGACTATGAAATCTTTAATAGCCACTTCGGCCGCCCTGTGGAGTTCGACCAACTGCTTTAGTTGGTCACTCAGAGGCATTGGGTGTTTGGCCCCAGCATACTGGGACCGGAACAGCTTCTCCGTTGAGCTCCCCTCCTTGGCACAGTAGAACTCCACGGCATCTGATACGCTGCATGGCAAATCTGCGAATGCCCCTAGAGAGCTTCGAATTCGGGAAAGTAAAAGAAACGCCTCCTCCACATGTTTGCTTTGCATGAAGAATGTCTTACCCGCCGCTATCTTCTTGGCCGCCTGGATTTCCTGTTGTTCCTTGTCGGCTTCGGCCTTGGCGTCTTTCAAACTCGCAAGGGCCTTCGCAAGCTCGGCCTCTTTCATCTTAAGATCGTGCTCCACGGACTCGAACTTCTTGCCGAGCTCCTGGAGCTCTTGCTGTACCTCGCCCACTCTAGCATCTTGCTTTTCGCACTCCTTGCATTCCAAGGCCGCCTTGTTTTCAACCTCGAACAGCGCTTTCTTCAGAGACGCCACTTCGGTGGTGGCCCCTGTTACACAGTCACGACGCTTCATCGTTAGAATAACCAATTTTATCTATCCTTCATTACATGAGAGCGGGGAATCACTCACCTTTGTTCTCTTCGAGCTGCCTCTTCGTGAGGTCGAGCTCCCCCTGTGCCTACTCCAGGTCCCGCTTTAGTCCAGCGACCTCGGCTGTGCAGACAGCAGAGGCAAGCAGCACAGCCTGCTTATTCACATGCACACTTATTATTAGACTCCTGCGGATTATAATTGACCCTCCATTTGGCTTTTCTTTCCGAACACCAAACGGAGTATCAGGGGCTACTACCTATCTGGTGGTAATTTCACACATTTTTATTACTTACCACAAAGCTTGTCAGGAGGATGGTGCAAGCTTCGGTTAGTCCGCTCTTGGCAGACAAAACCTTCTGAATCACCGCACTCATAAGAGTATGGTGCTCTTCGTCCATGGAAGCACCGCGAAGCACTTCTAGTAGATAATCCGACGCCTCGGGCGTAATGGAAGTACTTGTCATGGACGGCTCGCCCTCCCTAACGAGGGGCTGCCCACCTGAGTCCGGAACCATTGGAGGTTCCAGAACAGTGTTCGGCTGAGAGCCCGGCCTACTACTGCTCTCATCGACACGATCCGCGGGGATCTTGAACCCCGTGTGTACGACATCTTGAATTCCGCCTTGGGGCGTCTCCAGAGTCACCTCCCCCCGCTCTGGGAGCCTTCGGGACAACACCTCCGTGTCATCCACGGGCTGAGGAGTAGTAGCTGTCGGGAGCGAGTTCATCGCCGAATCGCTCAGGGACCCGTCCAAAGACGATACCTCGGGATGAACCCTGGCCAGACTGCATATATGTTCGGCATTATAAAAATACTATGAAGTAAAATCATGATAGAGTGCGGATACTTACGATCGCGCTAGGGGCTTCCCCCTGGGCAGCCACCCCTCCTCGCTATGGGCGGCCATGGCGGAGTAGTCCGAAAGGGACACCGTTCCCTTCTTGGACGTCCCAGCCACCTCCTCCGGGGTGGCTTTCCTCTTTTTCTCCTCCCCGGTGTGGGGAGGTAGAGTTTCTTCTTGCTTCCCCCCGCCTCCGTGGGAGGAATCTGCCTCGTCGTCGTCGAACGACGAGGGTATGACGGCCTTGCACCGGGGGCCTTTCCCGGCCCCCTAGTCCGCCTTCTCAGGCCCCTCATCCTCTCCGAATGGGGTGGCCCCTTCTTCTTCTTCCTCCCCTTCGGGGGAGGAGTGTGCCTCGTCGTCTTCGGATGAGGCTTCCGGTACAACCTTACGCCGGAGACCCTTCTTGGTCCCCGGGGCCTTCTTTTCGGCCTTCTTCTCCGGTGCCTTGTAGGGCTCCAGGACTAGCATCTCCGTTAGGAGAGCATCAGCTGGGCCTTCCGGCAGCGGAGCCGGATAGTCAATCTGCTCCGCTGTCTCCACATAATCCTGATTAAATATGCACAATTACTTAAGACTCCCCCACGAATATATTGGGAAGAGCTCAATCCAGTGGTAGTTAGAAAACTCACTGGACGAGGAGGCCGCGCGGCGTGAAGTCCACGATCCTCGGATGTGGGAGGAGGTACTTTGGAGGCCTTGAACAGCGCCTTCCATGCGTCTTTATGCGTCATGCCGTAGAGACTCCGAAGCATCTGGTGTTCGGCCGGGACGAACTCCCACAGATTAAATGCCCGCCTTTGGCACAGCAGAATCCGGCAAACGAGCATGACCTGGATCATGTTGACAAGCTTGATGTTCTTGTCCTTCATGCTCTTGATGCAGTTTTGGAGTCCCGCAGCTCTGTAGGTTCGCCCCAGGCCAGGCCCTTCTTTTCCCAGGAGGTGAGCCGCATGGGGGTTCTGGATCGGAACTCGGGGCCGCTGCCCAGTTGGCACCGTGCGGCTCGGTGATGTAGAACCAGCCGGACTGCCACCCTTTCACGGTCTCCGCAAAGGAGCCGTCAAGCCAGGTGAAGTTAGGCATCTTGCCCACCATGGCCCCTCCGCACTCCGCTTGCTGGCCGCTCATGATCCTCGGCTTCACGCAGAAGATTTGAAGCCACAGGCCAAAGTGAGGCTTGATGCGGAGGAAGGCGTCGCATACGACGATGAACGCCGAGATGTTGAGGACGAAATTTGGGGCTAGATCATGGAAATCTAGCCCGTAGTAGAACATGAGCCCGCGGACGAAGGGATGAAGTGGAAATCCTAGTCCACGGACGAAGTGGGCGGCAAACATGACCCTCTCGTGAGGTTCCGGGGTTGGAATGGCCTGCCCTTTGTCCGGTAGCCGGTGCACGATGTCTGCGGCCAAGTATCCGGCCACCCGAAGATTCGCGATATGCTTCTCTTTCACGGTGGAGGCCACACACTTGCCTCCTGCTCCGGACATGTTTAGCTGTGTAGAGAAGACTTGGGCTAGGGCGCTGGAGCTCGAGGGGGCAAGGGTGAGCAAAGGAGGAAGAATGTGTGGGTAAAAATGGGGAACTCTTATCCCTTTATAAGAGGCGACGAAAGCGGTGCGCCTCCCCACTTGCCCGTTGAGGATCGCTTACTTCCCAAATGTCATGATTGATGGCGCGATGGGATTACCCATACCCGTATTGATGAGAATCCCGTGATAGGGGGACACGATCTCTGCTTTGACATGCCCTGTCAAGGAAACCGCCTCGCAATATGCGATGTGGCTGGTTGTGGGAAAATAGTTGAATAATGACCCGACCGTAATGACACGTCACATTGTCTAAAAAAGTTGTCAACAGATTGCATTTGTGAAATATCATTCTCTCTGCGGTGGTATGTCAAGATCATTTTGCAGATACGGGCATGGTTTAAGTGTTCGAAAATTACTTTGGAGTATTCGGAGAAGGAACCCGCCTTGCAATGCCGAAGACAAGACTGCGCGCCGGACTCATCGTCATTGAAGCCTAGTTCAGGGGCTACTGAGGGAGTCCTGGATTAGGGGGCATCTGGACAGCCGGACTATATACTTCGTCCGAATTATTAGAGCGTGAAGATACAAGACTCAAGACTCCGTCCCGTGTTCGAATGGGACTCTCCTTTGCGTGGAAGGCAAGCTTGGCGATCCGGGTATTATATTTCCTTCCTTGTAACCGACTCCATGTAAACCCTAGCCCTCTCAGGTGTCTATATAAACCGGAGAGGTTGGTCCTTAGAAGGCCGATCACAATTACAATCATAATCATCATAGGCTAGCTCCTAGGGTGTAGCCTCTAAGATCTCGTGGTAGATCTACTCTTGTACTACTCATATCATCAATATTAATCAAGCAGGAAGTAGGGTTTTACCTCCATCGAGAGGGCCCGAACCTGGGTAAACATTGTGTCCCTTGCTTCCTGTTACCATCAGCCTACGCACAGATCGGGACCCCCTACCCGAGATCCGCCGGTTTTGACACCAACACCCATCGGCTGACTGTTCAACCATGTGCGGGCCGACCCCTGGAGCATGAGCGGTGCATAGCACACGGCGAGACGACAATTGGCACCGGTGATGCCAATGGCCGTGGTGTAGTCGGTGAGCCAGCCTTCTGGCTTCACGGTCCTGTTGTACTTGGGGTGTCGCGGGGAAACATGAACCCCTTGGGGAAGGGCTCCTCCTGGATGCATGGGCCGAAGCACGCCGGCCCGATAGTGCCACTCTCCTCCACCTCCAGGGAGCGAGCGAGCTGATTGAGGCGGTGGCGGGCGTCGGTGTCGTTGATGACGCACGGGCCGAGTCGACTGGCGGCCAGGCCCCAAGGGGCAGGGTCAGTTGGAGCCGGACGCTGGCCAGGCTGGCCTGGTATGCGCTGGGTCTTCGAGGCAGGCTCGTTGCCCAAGACGTTGGTGGTTGTGGCAAACGGGTTGCGTCGAGTCTGGTTTTGGCCGGAATTCGCCTCGCTGGGCGGTGAGGAAACTGTGTGTAAAAGTTCGCCAGGTCCGCCAAGGCGGGCGGAGCCGGACCCCGCCGGCTTGGCGAGCTGGTGCAGGCGATCCTGCTGAGTGTTGGCGGCGTGGAGGAGCTCGCGCATCCGCCTGATGCGCTCTTTCAGCTCCTCACCCTTGAGCTGGTCGAGGCCGACCGCGGCTGCCTCTGCAGCGCGCATGTTCTTCACTGGGGTCTCGTAGACGGTTCAGATGGCGCCGAGGGACCGGCCAATCGCTCCTCCCCGGGTGCGTATATTAGCAACCCGCCTTGGCTCGGCCGCGGCGGGCGTGAGTCCATGAGCGGCGTCGTGCTCCAACTGAGCGGCCTCCAGGCGACGCTTGGTGGCATCGAGCGTCTCGGACAGGTCCAGCATCTACTGGCACCTTTCTTCGAGCTGAGATCGGGCCTCGGTAAAGTTGGTGGCGTCGACGTTGGTGCCGATGAGGATGCAGAGGCTCTGCATCACGGCGCGCAGCGGATCGGACGGCTCGGTCCATTCCGCGCTGGCCCTGTTTTCCGCGGCCTTCCTCGTCTTACTCGACAAGGAGGAGGCACCGTCGCCGGTGACGTAGACATCCACATGGACATCCATCGCCCCGGCGGCAATGCCACTGCCGAGGGAGAGTGGAGAGTTGGAGTAGCTGAGCACCTCGCTAGGGTACTCGTCGGCCGCGAACGCATCGGATATGCACAACGCAGTGAAGGAGGCGGCGAGCGCGCCGACGATGTCATCCGCCAATGTGAGAGACTCGTCAGTGTAGGAGAGGGGCCCCGTCTGAAACATGCTCCCGGCCAGCTCCTCGAGCTACCCCATAGTGGGCGCCAACTGTCATGGTGGGCGCACGGCAGATGCCAAGGGCTGGCTAAAGAGAGGAGGAGGCTCGAGGGCACTGGTGGGCTCCAGAGGCGAGGTTGGCATGAGCGGGCGCGGCACACCGGACATACCCAGGTTCGGGGCTCTCCGGAGAGATAATACCCCTAGTCCTGCCGAGTGTGGTTGGATGATCGATAGTACAATGTTGCTCCTGGAGCTGTATGGAGGAGGAAGGAAGCTGGCCAAGGCTTGGGCTGCTCCTTCTCCCCGATGTTGCTGTCGGGTGGCTAGTCCTATGCTTGCTGGCTCTGTTTGTTTCTCATAGGCAGCTTTGCATTACCTGTCCTCTCTCTCTCTCTCTTTCCTGGGGGGTTTTATAGACCAACCCACCCAGGGTTACAATGGTAATATGCCGAGTTGGTGGGTCCATATTGTCGGTGTCCGGGACGCCGGGCTGGGTCCCGCTTGAGGGCTTGTGGTTCGCCAAGTTCCCCTAGGTGCGGGCCTCGCGTGCCTAGGGGAATTGTGTGCTGTCTTGTCGATCATCAGGGCGTGGCCGAGTCGAGTCATGTATAGTGCTCTCTGTCAGGCTGCCGCTTGCTGTCGTCAGCGGTGAGGGCGGGAGCACTGTTGCCATGCCAGCCTCGGTCAGCGGGTAGGTGTGGGGCACTATGGACATGCCCCGTCTGACCACAGGTATGGGTGGAAACACTAATGTCTTGGTCATCGGTGGTTGAGGTCTCGTCCCATCGTACGGCCTGGATGGGACGGGAGCTGACCCGTGGCTGGGTTGCCGTGGACGCCATGGGTGGGGCTGGCTTGCTGGGGAATCCTTGGTTGCACCGGGTCGAGTTGTCTTGCGCCAGTTGCTGAGGCCGGGTCGACGTACCTTGCTGGGTCGGAGAGTCTGGCCAGGTCGCGGGTCCTGCCGGGTCAAGCGACCCGGCCAGGCGCGTGCCGGTTTGCGGGGCGATACGGGCCCCGCTATTTTCAAAAAGGATTCGGGTTCCGTTGCCTGCCCGGGGTTCATCCCCCCAACAGAATAGCTTCGTGTTATTTTATTACGGACTATTGAATAGATCGAGCAAAAAGGATAACTTTGAGGTGGTTTCGTACCCTACCATAATCTCTCCATTTGTTCTCCGCTATTAGTGACTTTGGAGTGACTCTTTGTTGCATGTTGAGGGATAGTTATATGATCCAATTATGTTATTATTGTTGAGAGAACTTGCACTAGTGAAAGTATGAACCCTAGGCCTTGTTTCCTAGCATTGCAATACCGTTTACATTCACTTTTATCATTAGTTACCTTGATGTTTTTATATTTTCAGATTACAAAAACCTATATCTACCATCCATATTGCACTTGTATCACCATCTCTTCGCCGAACTAGTGCACCTATACAATTTGCCATTGTATTGGGTGTGTTGGGGACACAAGAGACTCTTTGTTATTTGGTTGCAGGGTTGCTTGAGAGAGACCATCTTCATCCTACACCTCCCACGGATTGGTAAAACTTATGTCATCCACTTGAGGGAAATTTGCTACTTTCCGAAAAACCTCTGCACTTGGAGGCCCAACAACGTCTACAAGAACAAGGTTGTGTAGTAGACATCAAGCTCTTTTCTGGCGCCATTGCTGGGGAGGTGAGTGCTTGAAGGTATATCTTTAGATCTTGCAATCGAATCTTTTTGTTTCTTGCTTTATCACTAGTTTAGTCTATAAAAGAAAAGTACAAAAGATGGAAATGAGTTTGTCTCGTACGCATCATCTTTTTAATATCTTTTGTAAGTATGATGAAAAGGAAAATTGTGCTCAAGTGCTAGAAGAAGAAGTCTATAAAATGGTTGATACTAAATCTTTGAATGATGAGCATGATTGCAATGTTGTTAGCATGAACGCTTTGAATATCCATAGTACTAATGATGATTGCACTAGTTATGATGAAAATTTCTCCTATGAATGCTTTGTGGAGAGCATTGGGTTTGCATGAACACACCAAATAGAGAAGATGGATATTGCAAGAGGCATAAGCATTTAGAAACTAAATTGTTGCAAGAAAGGTTAAATGTGAGTGCTGAAAATTTATATTTCCTTTGCCATAGTTGTGAACTTCGCAATGAAAGTGGTCATTTACATCTCCGATGCAAATTGTTTCATGATCGAATCGTGTCCAAAAATTATGATAATTTGATTTCCCTTGCACATTATAATGAACTTATTTTGCTTATGAGCTATGAAGAAATGAAACGTATAACTAAGTATCTTCCATAATTTGCCTGTTATAAACTTCTTGATTTTGATCTAGAGAAGATTTATATGTTTTGTGTAGTGAATTGCATTGAAAATCCTTATATTGCCAATTACATAAAGAAAAGAAGGCAAATAGAAGATGAAGATAATACTAATGAAAGGGAAGAGACTTCCAAATATCCTCCTATTATTTCTTATGATGAATCAGGAAACGAGGAGGAGCTTTCTATTCAACCAATCTCATCAATAAGGAGCTCAAAGAAGAAGGTTGAACCCACACATAATGTGAAGAAGAAAAAGAAAAGAAGGAGCAACAAAGGTAGAAAGGTATCTCTCCCAAATAATGTTGCTCCTACTACTCATTGTGATGATGATAATTGCTATACTATTGGTGCTATCCATACTATTAATGATGAGAGTGATTATGCTTATGATATGAAAAGGTCCAAGCTTGGGGAAGCTATGTTTGATGAGGATGACATATTTGAGAATATATTTGCTGCAGTTAATGTTTGTCCCAAGCTTGGGGATGCTATGTTGAATGAAGATGATATATTTAGCCTCCCACGTTTTGATATGCAAAGTTGTTATGATGAAAGCATGGCTTCTACCTATGATGATTATATTGATGAAACTGGGTTTGGAAGAGTGTCAACTTTAGGAAGTAATGATCCCACTATTTTGGAGGATGTTGAAACTTATAGTATTTATGAAAGTGGATTTGGAAGAGTGTCAACTTTATTTAGTGATGATTCCACTATCTTGGAAGAGGTTTCAATTGATTATGATGAGAACAAAGTTGCTACTTATGATGATTATTGTGATGAAACTTGTGCTATAAAAATTAGTGATGATTATATTTATAAACCTTGTCATGATTATGATTACCCTTTTTCTGAACATTACTCTTTTAATGTGGAAACAATTTATAGTATTCAAGTCTCTTATGATACTCCCACCATTCCAAATATGAAGAATTTTGCTTATGTGGAGAGTAGTAAATTTTCTATGCTTGTAGATCATGAAAAGAATGCTTTAGGTGCTGGTTATATTGTTGAATTCATTCATGATGCTACTGAAAATTACTATGAGAGAGGAACATATGCTTATAGGAATTGCAATAGTATCAAGTTTCCTCTCTATGTGCTTAAAATCTTGAAGTTATGCTTGTTTTGCCTTCCTATGCTAGTTGATTATTGTTCCCATAAGTTGTTTACTCACAAAATCCCTATGCATAGGAAATGGGTTAGGCTTAAATGTGCAAGTCATGTGCTTCATGATGCTCCCATTATGTTTCAATTCTTATCTTTTATGTGAGCATCATTGTCATCATCATGCCTAGCTAGAAAGGCATTAAATAAAAGCGCTTGTTGGGACACAACCCAATATTTATCCTTACTATTTTTCTGTGTCCACATGATTATGCTACTGTAGTAGTCATGTTTTATAGCTTTTGTTTCAATAAAGTGCCAAGTAAGACCTTTAGGATAGCTTACGGTGATAGTTGTGTTGATCCTGCTGAAAATCAGAAACTTTTTCACCCAGTAAATTAGTTTTGATAATTCACAGAAACGTGCTTTAGATATGATTATTATTGCTATGGATTGGTACAAAAATTTCTTAGGACTTCCTAATTTTGCAGGATTGTTTGACTTCCATAAGTATACGTTTGATATAGATTACTACAGACTGTTCTGTTTTTGACAGATTCTGTTTTCTATGTGTTGTTTGCTTATTTTGATGAATCTATGAGTAGTATCGGAGGGGATGAACCATAGAGAATTTGGATTACAGTAGATATTACACCAATATGAATTTATAATGAGTTCATTACAGTACCTAAGTGGTGGTTTTATTTTCTTATACTAACGGAGCTTACGAGATTTCTGTTGAGTTTTGTGTTGTGAAGTTTTCAAGTTTTGGGTAAAGGTTCGATGGACTATGGAATAAGGAATGGAAAGAGCCTAAGCTTGGGGATTCCCAAGGCACCCCAAGGTAATATTCAACGACAACCAAGAGCCTAAGCTTGGGGATGCCCCGGATGGCATCCCCTCTTTCTTCTTCGTCTATCGGTAACTTTACTTGGAGCTATATTTTTATTCATCACATGATATGTGTTTTGCTTGGAGCGTCATGTTGTTTTATTTTTATCTTCTTGCTATTTGAATAAAATACCAAGATCTGAAATTCTTAAATGAGAGAGAGAGTCTTCACATAGTTACATAATTATTTAACTACTCATTGATCTTCACTTATCTCTTTCTGGAGTAGTTTGTCATTTACTCGTGTGCTTGACTTATATCCTGTGAGTAAATGGTTGAATGAGTTGAATGTCATAAATCTGAAATTATATATGTTTCATATGCTTACCCCGTTGGGAGTAATGACTTCACATCTCAGAAGTAGAGGTAGTAAATTTATTGAAGGTTAGCAAGCATTGTATTGGTCACTTGAACAATTCATGAAAGAATATTGAAGGAAGAGAGATTTCACATATAAATATACTATCTTAGACATCTTCTATGATTGTGAGCCCCATTAATTATTTTCAAACCTGAGCAAATTAGTTGAAGTTGGACAAGGAAGACAACATAATGAGTTATGCTTGGGTGTATTTGTATAGAAGTTATATTGTTATAGATCCTCCAACATGTGGTGCTTGCTTTTTAGAATCCTTTGCTAGCCAAAATTTCTGTACTTAGCGGGAATACTGCTTGTGCATCCAAATTCCTTGAAACAAGTTTCTTCCATGAGTGTCCACCATACCTACCTATATGCGGTATTTACCTGCCGTTCCAAATAAATTTGCATGTGCCGAACTCTAAACCTTCAAATAATAATCTGTTTTGTATGTCCGAATCATTCACGTAGTGACCAGGGGCTGTCAGTATCTTCCATGCTAGGTGGGTTGTTCTCACGATGAGTGGACTCCGCTCATCATTCATGAGAAAAATGGCTGGTAACCAGGATGCCCAGTCCCATGATCAAAAGATCAAAATCAAATCAAAAATAATTGCAAACAAAACTCCCCCTGGATTGATGTTAGTTGGAGGCACCCATTGTTTTGGGCAAGCCATGGATTGATGATTGTTGGTGGAGGGCGAGTAAAAACTTTATCATTCTTTTTGGGAACCGCCTATAATGTATGTAGTATGGAAGATATTGGGAACTCTTGGTTGTTATGTTGACAATGAAAGAATACCTCTCAAAATTATTTTCATCTCTATTTCAAAATCGAGCTCTGGCACCTCTGCAAATCCCTGCTTCCCTCTGTGAAGGGCCTATCTTTTACTTTTATGCAAGAGTCAGTAGTACTCCTTCTCATTCGTACCTACTCTTTAGTTGGCAAGCATCGTGTGTTGGGGAAAGATCTAAGCATATATGGCCATGCAAATATATTTGATCATGAATTATTATTGTTGACAATTATTTATATGATAGGTGAGTTGGGAGGCGAAAGACTAAGCCCCTATCTTTGTCTGTGTTCGATGGATGCTATTTGTTCTAAGAATATGCTTTGAGTGGTAGCAATCATGGAAGAATATATGATAGTTGAGTATGTGGAGTTTGCTAAATCAAAGCTCTGACATACACCCTTCCTGAAAATAAGATGAATTGTAATTGTTTGATGATTGAGAATGAAGTTTGCTAGTTTTCAAGAAAGTTTATGGTCTATGCTTTAACATGTGAATAGCTTGTTACTTGATCTTGAGAAGTTTTATGAGATGAACTACTGTTATGACATATAATGATGCTAGAAAAGGTGATTGAAATTATCATTGATCAAACTTATGCACTGTCGGGGTTGGGTGCGACATATGTCAAAGGATGGCTTATCATGGTGGGAGCGAGTAGAACGTCGCCGGTGCCAGGAAACGGAATGAGGCGAAGACATCTTCGCCGGCGGATCTTACCCAGCTTTGGGGCTCTCCGAGGAGATAACACCCCTACTGCTGCTCTGCGGGGTCTCTGCATGATCACTAAGGAAAAGTGAGTACAAGGTTGCTCCTCGAGTTGTATTCTGGAGGTAGGAGAAGGTAGGGCTAGCTCTCTCCTTCCTATCTACTATCGTCTAGTGCTAATGGATTCGAACCCTTTGCATGCGTGCCCCGGGGGTTTATATAGGCCTACCCCCCGGGGGTACAATGGTAATCCGGCTGGGCGCGGTCTGTCTCTCAGGCCGCCGTCTTCTCCGCCGACTGCTGGGGCCCGCCAACTGGCGGGCCCCACCGACGGGTCCGGTACTGTAGCCGTGCTTCTAATGATGCAGGCTTGGTCATGGGGTCATGGCAACAGTGTCGCCGTCTATCGGACAATCACTGTCGCCATTCCCCATCTTGTCTGGTTAATGGCGTGTGGGGCCCGTGGGAGGGGCCGGCCGACTCCAGAGGGGGCGACTCCCACGGGTCCGTCTTCGGGGCGTACCCGCCGTCTTCTGTGCTCTCGCTGATGGGTGGATCCCGCCGTCTCTGGGTCGTACAGGTAGGCCGTCATGGCCACAGTGTGCCGCCCACTGAGACTGAGGTCAGGGCGGGCATGGAAACAGTGCTGCGCCACGCTGGAGATCTTCAGCGATACGTCACATTGTAGCCATGCCAGCCCCTCGTAAGCGGGGCAGAGACGGACACGCTATGACCGTACCCCGCCCCGTCCATCGCGGCGAAGGCAGGAGATGGTTGGAGTCGCGAGCCGACTCCCCTCAGTCGGCTTCTCTGGTAGTCGTCAGCTGGGACTCGGCATATCTTGGAGTCGTCCCTGGGACTCGGCATATCTTGGAGTCGTCCCTGGGACTCGTCATATCTTGGAGTCGTTCCTGGGACTCAGCATATCTTGGAGTCGTCCTTGGGACTCGGCATGAGGGGCGCGGCCTGCCCCGATGTCTTGAAAGGTTCTGGGGCTCGGGTTAGCCTACCCGTGGCCCATTACTCCGACAGTAGTCCCCAAAGCTGGTGAGGCTCCGAGGGTGACACGTCGCTGGGGCCTCAACAGTTTCATTCTTCTGGTGGTGGGATCTGGGCTTCGCTTGCCATCTTCCTTCAGGTCGACTATCCGGAGTCAGATTCGTACAGGGCCGTCTCGCTCCGTAAGGAGTTCAAAAGTCGCGGCAGGAAACCAGGCGACGTGCCTGATACGCTTCCCCGCGGCCGCCCGCCGCGGACTTGTCGCGCGGCGCCACGCGGCGAGGACAGTCTGCCTGCCCACACTCGCGACGGGACAGGCCGTCAGGCGGGGCCCACCACTACCGCGCCTCGGCACGCGAACGGATCCATTGCGGCCGTGCAGATGGTTGGGTTTCCCGTGTTGTTACTGCATGCAGTAACTCGTGGGGTAAATCATGGGGGGCGTGGGGTCCCGTGCGCAGCTAATCCCATGCCTGCCTCATTGGCTTCTCAGCCTACGAGGCTATAAGTAGGCGGGGGGAGTGGACCGGCGAAGCACGCGCGCCCATCTTCCCCGCTCCCCCGCCTCCTCTTGCCTCCTCTGCTTCCTTTCCTCCTTCTTGCCGCCGTCGTGCAGAACCGCACCGCGCCAGCAGCGATGAGTGTTCCTCCACTGCCGCGGCTTCTGACATGCGCTCTGGCGTGTGGGACGGCTCCGAGGTGGACGACGACCTCATCGAGTTTCTCCGCAAGACGCACCGCCTCCCAGGCGCAAACCTCATGCGAGCCCACGCCGCGCCGGCAAGGGAGATATTGCCGGCGCCGGAGGAGGGCGAGTGGGTCATTTTTCGCTCGCACCTCATGCACGGCCTGGGGCTGCCGGCGAGCGGCTTCTTCTGCTCCTTCTTAGAGTTCCATGGGCTCTAGCCGCACCACCTCACCACAAACACGGTGGTGCTGCTGGCTGCCTTCGCCACCCTGTGCGAAGGCTTTCTCGGCGTTCTCCCCACCATCAAGCTGTGGGGAGAATTCTTCCAATCCAAGCTCGGCACACACGTTGCCGGCGTGCCGGCTCAATGCGGCGCCTTCATCGCAATGCGGCGATCGACGGCCGACAATCCGTTTCCCTCCATCCCACTGATCAAGTCGGTGAAGATGTGGCAGCGGTCGTATTTCTACGTGAAGAACGTCGCCCCAGACGGCGACTGGGTCAATCTGCCGCCCTATGAAGCCGGCGCACCGGCTGGGAGGCTCCCCAGCTGGTCCCACCGAGTCAAGACGCTGACTCCCGCCGGAGCCGCCGCCGTAGCGCGACTCCGAGTTCTGACGCAGTCGGAGGGCCTGGTTGGGGCCGACTTGCTGGCCGCCTTTGTGGCGCGCCGAGTCCTCCCTCTCCAAGGCTGGCCTCATCTAATCAGTCAGATGAGCGACCACCGGGACCCGAGTCGGATGTGCACCAGGGAGATGCCCCGTGCAGAAGTGGCAAACATGGTGAACCACATCGCGAACTGCGAGCTCGCGGTGGACTGGCAGTTCGGCAAGGAGCCGTACTCGCGCGCCAACCCCCCTCCGGTGGTAAGTCATATCTCTTGTTGCTCTGTTTTCTTTGTAGCCGAATCCAACTTCTGATCTTTTTGGTTTCTTCGAGTCAGAACCCCCTCATTCAGCCTGCAGCCGGCGTCGCAAGACCGCCTCGCGAGTTCGTCCCCGACCGAGCAGAGAGCGACGTCAACGACCCTGACTTGGGGGCGGCGGCGATGGAGGCCGACACCGAAGGCAGAGGAGGAGGAGCGGGAAGCGGCTTTAGGCCCTCAGCCACCTTCGCCGACTGGCCTAAAGACGACATCGAAGGGGAAGTCGCCCCACGCCACTAGCCAAGAGTCGGCCAGCCGGGTGCGAGTTCCTCCACCGGCCTGGCCGACCAAGGCGGCGTGAAGAGGCGCCACGCCGGGCCGAGCTCACTCGGCGGCAAGCCGAAGAAGTTCAAGGGGCGGCCGCCGCGACCAAGTGGGAGGAGGCGGTCGCGAAGGCCAACCGCTTCCGCAAGGAAGTGAAGAGGCCGCCGCTAGTCTCTGTGTAAGTGTTTCCGCCTTTGTCTTATTTTCCTTTGGTGAGTCTTGTCCGAGTTTTTCTTTTACACTCCCGTCCTTCTTCAGGGCTCCCCTTACCCTTGAGAGGGTCGCCGTCCCCTCCATCACGGGGTCGGCAGAGATGTCCGCCAACACTTGGCGGGTTGACCCCGCCGCCGACCTCTAGGAGGCGACGGAGCAAAAGGCGCGGGAGAAGCGCGACGAGGAGGAAGCCGACCGCCTGGAGAAGGCGGAGGCTGAGAAGGCGGCGGCCTCCGCCCAGAAAAAGCTGGAAGAGGCCGAAGCCGCCATTGCAGCAAGGCGGCGAGCCGAGGAGACCGCACACCGCCAATCGGCGTTGCTCGTCATCCCGCTGTCCTCCGCACCGCCGCCCCCGGAGTTCACGGGGCAGTCTGGAGAAGCCGGCGCCGAGAACCCCGTCGTGGTTAAGGAAAGCGGCGAGGCCTCCATGTCGGACACGCTCGTGCCACCACCGCCGCCTCCGCCACCGTCTAGGAGTGCGCGTGATAAACAGCCGGCGGGCCCGCCGGTGCCGCCGACTGAGGACGAGGCCGTGGCGACGATGCTCCTTCAAGTTACCTCGCTAGCGCGCCGCCGCCTTGAGAAGGCGACTTTGGTGCCGCGGCCCTTCGAGACCGGTGCCGCCAGCTCGGCCATCCCAGATGCCGAGGCGACGAGTGCCGCGCCCGTTGGGTGGGTGCGAGGAGGCGGCACGGGTCCGCTGAACCAGGCACTTCTGGACGTCCAGGCAAAGCTGCGAGCCGAGGGCGACGCCCTCGAGAACTGCACCAAGGCGCATCTGGCGTCGCGAGCGACTGTCCGGGTATGCTTCTTCTTTGATTCTTGTCTTTCTTGTTCTTCTCTGTGGGGGCGCGCCAGCGCACCCACTGGGTGTAGTCCCCGAGTTTCGGGCCGGCTGCTGAGCAGGCGGTTCGGAACTCCCTCTGGCGAGTTCCAAATATTTATCTTTGTCTGAAATGCTTATTACAGGAATATCACAACCTCCGCGCCACTGCCTTCAACCGCAATGTCGAGGAGCTGGGCAGGCGGATAGCCGACTTGACGGAGAGCCGGAGTGAGTTCTTCCTCTTCTCGCGAGGGCGCGCTAGCGCACCGCGGGCTGTAGTCCCCGAGATTCGGGTCGACTGCTGAGCAGTCGGGCCGGATCTTCCCAGTGACCTTCTTTTCTTGACGACTTTAACGTCTCTTTCTTTGTTCTTCTTCTTCTTCGCGGGGGCGCGCTGGTGCACTCGCGGGCTGTAGTCCCCGAGATTCGGGCCGACTGCTGAGCAGTCGGGCCGGATCTTCCCGGCGACCTTCTTTGGTGACGACTTAACGTCTCTTTCTTTCGTTCTTCAGGGGCCAACGCCACTCTTCAGGAGCAGCTAGGCGAAGTCAACACCGCCTTGCACGTCAAGGGTGAAGAGTGCAGCAAGCTTGCCGCAGAGCGCGACCTGCTGGCTGCGCAGCTGGCCGAGCAGAAGGAGCTGCTCAAGAAGGCGCAGGACGAGGCCGAGAAGAAGGAGGCTGCTCTCCTGGCCGAGTTCGAGAGCAAGCACTCCTCCTAGACTGACAAGGAGGTGATGCTGACCTCCGGCTTCCATGAGATCGAGGACATCCTCGACGGTGAGTTTCTTTTCTTCCTTTCTTTCTTTGAGCTTCCGACTATAGGTCGGGCTGACTTCTGATTTTTTTGACTTGCTTCTTTTTTGTCTGGGCAGACTTCTTCCCTGGCCACTCGCAGGCAGTCACTCAGGCCATCGAGGCTGATCGCGAGGCACGAAGGGTAAACGGCGCGAAGATCACCGCTAACGCCCCCCTGACCATCGATGAGCAGCTTCTGAGCATTGAGGCTCGTCTTCATCCGGCCCATCGGCTGATGCGCCAGCTTCAGCGTGCCGGCGCCCAGGCGGTTGCCGCTCTGTGGCCAGACATGCCGGCTCTATGCACTGCCAGTCGGACTGCCAACTGGCTGGAAGTCACAGCTGGCAGTCTTGAGGCCTGGAAGGGTTCCTCGGCCCGGGCCGGAGCGCACTAGGCCTTGGAATTCGTCAAGCTGTGGTATCCAGGCCTGGACCTAGACCGGCTGGCCGCGTTCCGCTCAGAGGCCCAGGCAGAGCTGGTGGTTGTGGAAAGCGCCCTTGTCGAGCGTGCGGTGGCGATTGCCGACTACACAGATACCAGCGTCTTCGTCCCTGAGCGAGCTGCAGGCGGCGAGGAGGTGCCGCCGGAGTGGTTCGGGATGAACCCGGACTACGACGAGGATTCAGCGGAGGTGATTGGCTCCAGCACTGAGGAGGAAGGCGAGGCGGAGTACGAAGGCGAGACGGAGGCGCTAGAAGACGGAGTGGGCGAACAGCCTCAGCTCGACCGTGCCTCTAGCAACGAGCCGCGTCTGACTGGGCCGGCTGCCGCTGGCGGCGATCAAGCCGAGACTGCCCAGCCGGCCGCCCCGGCGCCTGACACCGCCGTCTCCTCCGACCCTCCGAACCCGTCTGCCGCTCCCTAGGCTGCCGTCGCTTTATTTTATCTGCTTAAATAGTCTTTGAAGAACTTGTTAATTTGCACAATTCCACCCGCGGGGTGTATTTTGAACTTCTGTTTGAAGATTCGGCCAAGGGCCTATGCTATGTAAATATTAATCCGAGTTCTATCTTTCCTTGCTCACTTCTCCTTTGGCTTTTTCCTTTGCCGCCTTCCCCTACTCACCGCCTTGTCAGCCGGACAACCGCTCCACGGACTGCCGCTGGATCGAGTGCCTAGCTACTTTGGGGAAGGCAAGTACTTGCCACTCATTGGAGTCTTTTAAACAAGTTGGATAGAAAATGGCAAGCCGACTACTCACGAGTTGGATTTGCGAAAAGAGGCTGGAAGCCGGATTGGGCTATGTTAATGCTTTTAGGTCCTTAGCCATTTTTCGTGTGGGCGCCCATTCATCCTTACTCCTGTCCACCAAACAGTCGCTCTGCGAGCTGCGGCTTCTGGCAGGAGACGGCTTAGGCACCGCACACTACTTGTCCGACTTCAGGAAGCATTTCATAGCGCAAGACGGCGAGTCCCCGGGCCGACTAGTCAAACCCGGTGCCAAGCGGCGTAGCGAAGAGTATCATACTCGAGGGCATAATTCTAATCATACAGATAATCAAAAGGGGCAGTCCCCGAGCTCGTCTCGGGGGGCCTGAAGTCTTGGTACTTTAATGCAAAGAGGTAGCGTGGTACATACTGTATCAACTGTAAAATCTTTGGAGGAGATTTGCATTCCATGGCCGTTCTGACTGTTTGCCAGAGTCGTCTCTCTTGCGTGCTCGGGGCTTCTGAGCATCGATCAAGTAGTAGGAGCCGTTGCCCAGCACTTTGCTGATAATGAAGGGGCCTTCCCAAGGTGCCGACAGCTTGTGCTGGCCGGCCGTCCACTGGATCAGTCAGAGCACAAGGTCGCCTTCTTGAAAAGATCTCGGCCTGACCTTCCTGTTGTAGTATCGGCGCAGGCTCTGCTGGTAGATGCTGGACCAGCTGAGTGCCAACAGCCGGCCCTCTTCCAGCAGATCGACGCCGTCTTGACGTGCTTCTTCTGCTTCCTCCTCGGTGTACATGGTGACTCGCGGGGAGTCGAACTCTCTGTCCGTTGGGATGACGGCTTCAGCACCATAGACGAGGAAGAAAGGCGTGAAGCCGGTTGACTTGTTTGGAGTCGTGCGCAGGCTCCAGAGGACGGCTGGCAGCTCCTCAAGCCAACAGCCGGCCGAACGCTCCAGTGGCTCGACCAGTCGAGGCTTGATGCCAGATAGGATGAGGCCGTTTGCTCGCTCCACCTGGCCGTTTGACTGCGGATGGGCAACGGATGCTAAGTCCAGTCGGATGCCCTGCATCATGCAGAAACGGGCCAAGGCGCCTTTGGCAAAATTTGTGCCATTGTCGGTGATGATGCTGTGTGGGATGCCGTACCGAGTCGTGATGTTGGCGATGAAAGTCACTGCAGTTGGACCATTCAATTTCTTGATGGGTTTCACTTCTATCCACTTGGTGAACTTGTCCACTGCGACAAGTAGATGAGTTAGGCCGCCTCGTGCCGTCTTGAATGGTCCCACCATGTCCAGGCCCCAAACTGCAAAGGGCCAGGCGATGGGGATGGTCTTGAGTGCGGAAGCCGGCTGAAGCGGCTTGGAACGGAACATCTGGCACCCTTTGCATTTTTGGACTAATTCCTTGGCCTCTTCTAGGGCAGTCGGCCAGAAGAAACCGTGCCGGAAGGCTTTGGCGACGAGTGCTCTTGAAGACGCATGGTGGCCGCACTCGCCTTCGTGGATGTCTCTGAGAATTGCTTGGCCTTGTTCTACATCGACGCAGCGTTGGTAGACACCAGTGACGTTGCGCCTGACCAGCTCTCTGTTGACTATAGTGTAGGCTGCCGCTCGGCGTTGCACTTGCCGAGCCAAGATTTCATCAGCTTACAGCTCTCTGTTTACTAGGAACTTGAGGATGGGCTGGGCCCATGAGGGTGCTGCTATTTCTTCAATTGCCACTATTGCGACTTGGACAAGGGCGGCTGGGCTGGGAGGCGGCGGGATGGAGTCCGCGGCCGCTTGCTGGATTGGCGAAGTCCCTGGGCCAACTGGCGCAGTCCCTGGGCCAAGCTCAGGAGTCTTCGGGCTGGCCGCCGCAGTCCCCTGGCCGGGTTCTGAAGTCCCCGGGCCGGCTTCGACTGCGGTATTCTTGGAGCCGTCTGTAAGAATTCTTGTGACGTCTGTTGGTGCTCTCGAGTCGGGTCCGACTTTTTCGGGGGGAGCCGGCACGAAGATGGAGTCTGATTCTTGTGAAGGCTTGATAGACGGCTTGAGGAGGTGCTGAAGGGCGATGCCGGATGGTATCGCTTGGCGGGTGGAGCCGACTCGTGCCAGGGCGTCTGCTTGGTCGTTGTCATTTCTTGGCACGTGAAGGAACTCGCACCCCTCGAAATATCCGCTGAGTTGCTGCACCAGGAAGCGGTATCTCGCCATGTTCGCGTCTTTGGCATCCCAGTCGCTAGATGACTGCTGGACCACCAAATCGGAATCGCCATAGCACAGGATCCGGCGGATGCCGAGTTCTTTGGCAAGCAGGAGCCCGTGAATGAGTGCCTCGTATTCGGTGACATTGTTGGAGGCGGCAAAGTGGATCTGCAGTGCATACTTGAGCTTGTCGCCTTTAAGGGAGGTGAGGACGACGCCGGCTCCCAAGCCGATGCGCATCTTGGAGCCATCGAAATGCATCCGCTAATGAGTGGAGTCGGGCGCTGGCGGCAGGTACTGGGTCTCGGCCCGGTCGACAAGGAAGTCGGCCAGTGCCTGTGACTTGATGGCGGTGCGGGGCTGGTAGTAGATGGTGTAGGGAGCCAAATCTATGGCCCATTTGGCCACTCGGCCCAAAGCATCTCGGCTTCCAATGATCTCGGCTAGTGGAGTTGTGCAGACCACAGTGATTGGATGCTCTTGAAAGTAAGGCTTCAACTTCTTGGCGGCAAAGTGCACGCTGTAGCACATCTTCTGGTAGTGGGGGTAGTTCTGCTTGGAGGTCGACAGTACCTCGCTCAGGTAATATACCGGTCTCTGGACAGGGAGCACCTTGCCTTCCTCCTTGCATTCGACTATGATGACTGTGCTGACTACCCGGCTGGTGGCGGCAATGTATAGGAGCATAGGCTCTTTGGGAGTCGGAGCCGCCAGCACAGGGGGAGTAGTCAACATCTTCTTCAACTGGAGAAATTCTTCGTCTGCCTTGTGGTTCCACTCGAAAAAGGTGGTCTTCTTCATCAGTTGGTACAAAGGGAGAGCCTTATCACCCAGCCGTCTGATGAATCGGCTGATGGACGCCAAGCAGCCGGTGAACTTTTGCACATCTAACAGTCGGCGGGGGACTTCCATCCTCTCGATGGCTTTGAACTTTACAGGGTTGCACTCTATGCCGCGTTCAGAGACCAGGAAGCCAAGGAGCTGGCTGGCTGGTACTCCGAAGAAGCACTTCTCGGGGTTGAGCTTGATCTAGAATCGGCGCAAATTCTCAAAGGTTTCCTGGAGATCTTCCAACAGCGTTCCACGCTTTTCCGTCTTCACCACCACATCATCTACGTAGACATGGGCGTTTCTGCCGAGTTGCTTGAGGAGACACTTCTGCATGCAACGCTGAAAGGTGGCGCCGGCATTCCTTAAGCCGAACGTCATTGTCAGGTAGCAGAAGGCTCCAAACGGCGTGATGAAGGCAGTCTTCAGTCTATCTGCTGGGTTCAGCTTGATCTGGTGATATCCTGAATATGCATCTAAGAAGCTCAACAGCTCGCATCCGGCTGTGGAGTCTATCACCTGATTAATTCTTGGCAAAGCAAACGGGTCTTTGGGGCAAGCTTTGTTGAGGCTTGTGTAGTCGATACACATCTGCCACTGCTTGTTCTTCTTCAATACTAGGACCGGGTTTGCCAACCATTCTGGAAAGAACACCTCCATAATGAAGCCGGCTGCCAGGAGCCGGGCTATTTCTTCTCCAACAACTCTTCTCTTCTCTTCTGACAGGCGGCGCAAGGGCTGCCTGACGGGTTTCACATCAGATCGGACATGTAACTTGTGCTCGGCGAATTCCATCGGTACACCTGGCATGTCTTTAGGGGACCATGCGAAGATGTCTCGATTCTCACAGAGGAAATCGATGAACTCGCCTTCCTATTTGCTGTCTAGGTTTGCACCTATGATAGCGTGCCTCTCCAGGTTTCCGGGTCCAAAGGTATCCTCTTTGTCTCTTTAGCTGGCTTGAACGAGCCCTCAGCTTCCGACTCCTTGGGGTCGGGCGACATCTCTGGCGGCTTGCCGACCATCGCCACAACCCGATCAAGGAGCCGCTTCTCAGCTACGATCACCAGGGACTCGGCCAGCCGACTGCTCTCAGCAGCGCAAGCGGACGACTTCCGGTAGTCGCCGGCTACTGTCAGAATCCCTTTAGAACTCGGCATCTTCATCTTGAGGTAGGCATAGTGGGGGACAGCCATGAACTTGGCCAAAGCAGGTCGGCCAAGCAACGCTTGGTATGGGCTTTCAAGGTCCACCACTTCAAACCAAACTGGCTCTCGGCGGAAATGATCTTTGTCTCTGAAGAGGACATCTATCTGGATCTTGCCGATTGGTGAGCAGGAAAGGCCAGGTACAATGCCGTGGAATACAGTTCGGCTGCTCTGGAGCTATCTTTGCTTGATTCCTAACTTTTCCGTGGTATCCTTGTACAGGATGTTGATGCTACTGCCTCCATCTATCAACACTCGCGAGAAGTGAGCGGCCCGCCTATCTGTGGCCAAGGTGGCACTTAAAACCAAGGCGTAGGAGCCCGGATTCGGCATCACCTCTGGGTGATCAGCTCTGCTCCAACTGATAGGCCTCTTGGACCAATGCATAAACTCCGGAGTATCTGATGCTACTGCATTTACTTCTTTCTGCTGCAGCCGCCTGCTGCGTCGATCATCAGCCACACTGGTGAACACCACGTAGGCTCCATGCTCTTCTGGATACTCATCTTGTACGGCGCCGACTGGCCTGGCAGCCGGCTGCTGGGGCGGCGGGGGAGGCGACGGCCCAGCAGGCGTAGGAGGAAGAAGGTCGTCTCCCTTGGCGATTCTGGTGAGCCAGTGGCATTTCCGGGTGGTATGGTTTGACGGCTTTGCGCCGCTGTGGAACTTGCAGGGACCATCTAGAGTCTGCTCGTAAGAGAAGGCCGACAACCAGTTGGACTTGCCGCCTTTCTGTCGCTTCGTCGGAGGCTGCCCCTCCGGCTGTTGGTCTTCGACTGTCGCAACCTGCCGGCTGCTGGAAGCCGGCTGTGGGGCCTTGCGCTTGTGATCATTCTGTTGCTGTCACCGACTGGCGTCTCCAGCCGGAGTTCTGGGAGCCTGAGGGACCACCTTGCCAGTCGCACTAACTTGAATCTCTGTCTTCATGGAGGAGTCGGCCGTGGCATACTTGTCTGCTATGACCAGCAACTCGTCGAGGGTCTCCGGCTCATCGCAGAGGAGCCTATGCCTGAGGAGGGTGCCTTCTCTGCACCCGGCGGTGAAGTATTCAGTAGCCCGCACCTCGTGCACGCCCTCGCAGGAGTTCCGAAGCTCGCCCCAGCGTGTGAGGTAGTCGCGAGTTGACTCGTCTTGACCTTGCACACACAAGGAAAGCTGGCGCGGCTTGGCGGGTCACTTGTACATGCTTGTGAAGTTGCGGATGAAGGCCTCAGTGAACTCGACCCAACTGTTGATGCTGCGGTGCTTCAGACTGTTCAACCATGTCCGGGCCGTGCCTTGGAGCATGAGTGGAACATACTTCACGGCAACACGCTTATTGCCGTTCGCTATGTTGATGGCTGTGGAGTAGTCAACTAGCCAGTCTTCCGGCTTCACGGAGCCGGTGTATTTGGGCGTGTCTCGGGGGAGCATGAACCCTTTGGGAAAGGGCTCGTCTCAGATGCGGGGTCCGAAACAGGGCGGGCCCAGCTCGTCTTCTTCTTCAAGCGCCAGGGATCGGTGGAGTCGGTCGATCCGGTGGCGGGCATCGTTCTCTCCGACTCCCTCTCGGCGGCCAAGGCGGTCGCCGAGAGTCGGATGCTCAATAGGTGGCGGGGAGACTCTCCTTTCTCTTCGTGGTGGGGGAGGCAGATAGTCGCCCTGCCGTTCCACTGCTCTTGGGCGGCCGTCTTGGTCGTGCTCGATGGTGATGCGAGTCCGACTGTGGCTGACAGCCGGATCCTTGTCTTTTCTTCCGCGGACTCCGCCAGTCGGCATCCGAGACGTCATGCCTTGATCTCGACGGGGAGGCAAGTCGTCGTTTTGTCGTTGCGGTGACTCCGTGCGGCAGCCGGCTTCGCTCTGTGCGGCAGCCGCTTTGAGGAGCCGCTGGACCCGTTCCGTCATCAGGCGGCGCTCTTCACCTTCGAAGTTGTCTAGCTCGTCTGCCGCCACCTGGGCGGCGCGGATGTTCTCTGCAGGCATAGCGTACACGGGGCGATCAGCCCCGAACAGGTTGGCGATGGCCACGCCGCGTTGCCAGACCACACCTAGGCGGCTAGGCCCAGTCGGGGCCGGCGAGCCGCCCACAGCGCGATCCATCTCACACTGGTAGGCTTCTGACAAGCGTCTCATGCTTGCCAGCTTCTTGCGCCTTCGACGAGCTGAAGGCGGCATGCCTCCAGCGTCTCGGCGTTAGCGTCCTCCAGAATGGGCGTGGTTAGGTCTCGTAGAGCCGCGTCGAGTGGGTCATGAGCTCCCTCACCGGAGTGCTCACCATGACTGATAATGAGCACCTCCGTGATGGCGCTTCCACCGCTCTCCTCGTGAGGGAGCGGCTCGTCGTAGACCACCACATTGGTGGGGAACGTGTCAAGCGACACGCTGTCAGAGTCGACCAGCATCGGATCGGTGGAGCCTACGGACTCCAAGTCCACGGAGGGCTCGCCGGTGACGTGGAGATGGTCGTGGAGGCCTGTGAGGAGGCTCTCGGGGCCGCCCGTGCCTGTGTTGGATGCCGGCTCGTCGGAGATGCAAACCTCGCCAAGAAGATCGGCTAGGCAACTCGCCGCGCAGGCATCGTCGATGCCTTGCAGCGTGTCGGGGCAAGCGACGTCGGGCGTGCCGGGCTGGCTACGCTCGCTGGGAGGAAAAGGGTTCCCGTCCAGAGTAGGTCTCCGGACGACGGTGCACCTCGCCCCACGATGGGCGCCAAATGTCGGGGGTTGGGTGCGACATATGCCAAAGGATGGCTTATCATGGTGGGAGCGAGTAGAACGTCGCCGGTGCCAGGAAATGGAATGAGGCGAAGACATGCACGCCGGCGGATCTTACCCAGCTTCGGGGCTCTCCGAGGAGATAACACCCCTACTGCTGCTCTGTGGGGTCTCCGCATGATCACTAAGGCAAAGTGAGTACAAGGTTGCTCCTCGAGCTGTATTCTGGAGGTAGGAGAAGGCAGGGCTAGCTCTCTCCTTCCTATCTACTATGGTCTAGTGCTAATGGATTCGAACCCTTTGCATGGGTGCCCTGGGGGGTTTATATAGGCCTACCCCCGGGGGTACAATGGTAATCCGGCTAGGCACGGGGCCCAGCCGTCTATCTCTCAGGCCGCCGTCTTCTTCGCCGACTGCTGGGGCCCGCCGATTGGCGGGCCCCGCCGATGGGTCCGGTACTGTAGTCGTGCTTCTAATGACGCAGGCTTGGTCATGGGGTCGTGGCAACAGTGCCGCCGTCTATCGGACGATCACTGTCGCCATTCCCCATCTTGTCTGGTTAATGGCGTGTGGGGCCCGTGGGAGGGGCCGGCCGACTCCAGAGGGGGCGACTCCCATGGGTCCGTCTTCGGGGCGTACCCGCCGTCTTCTGTGCTCTCGCTGACGGGCGGATCCCGCCGTCTCTGGGTCGTACAGGTAGGCCGTCATGGCCACAGTGTGCCGCCCACTGAGGCTGAGGTCAGGGCGGGCATGGCAACAGTGCCGCGCCATGCTGGAGATCTTCAGCGATACGTCACACTGTAGCCATGCCAGCCCCTCGTAAGCGGGGCAGAGACGGACACGCTATGACCGTACCCCGCCCCGTCCATCGCGGCGAAGGCAGGAGATGGTTGGAGTCGCGAGCCGACTCCCCTCAGTCGGCTTCTCTGGTAGTCGTCAGCTGGGACTCGGCATATCTTGGAGTCGTCCCTGGGACTCGGCATATCTTGGAGTCGTCCCTGGGACTCGGCAAATCTTGGAGTCGTTCCTGGGACTCAGCATATCTTGGAGTCGTCCCTGGGACTCGGCATGAGAGGCGCGGCCTGCCCCGATGTCTTGAAAGGTTCTGGGAATCGGGTTAGCCTACCCGTGTCCCATTACTCCGACATGCACCTACTAGCATTCACACTTCATAAATTATTTCTTTTATCATTTACCTACTCGAGGACGAGCAGGAATTAAGCTTGGGGATGCTGATACGTCTCCAACGTATCTATAATTTATGAAGCATTCATGCTATTATATTATCTGTTTTGGATGTTTATGGGCTTTATTATACACTTTTATATTATTTTTGGGACTAACCTATTAACCGGAGGCCCAGCCCATATTGTTGTTTTCTTGCCTATTTCAGTGTTTCGAAGAAAAGGAATATCAAACAAAGTCCAAACGGAATGAAACCTTCGGGAAAGTTATTTTTGAAACGGAAGCAATCCAGGGGACTTAGAGTGCATGTAAGGGAAGCTTCGAGGTGGCCACGAGACAGGGAGGCGCGCCCACCACCCCTGGACGCGTCTCCCACCCTCATGGGCCCCTCATGGCTCCCCTGACCGACTTCTTTCGCCTATATATCTCCATATACCCTAAAAACATCGGGGAGCAGAATAGATCAGGAGTTCTGCCACTGCAAGCCTCTGTAGCCACCAAAAACCTCTCGGGAGCCCATTCCGACACCCTGCCGGAGGGGGGTCCCTCACCGGTGGCCATCTTCATCATCCCAGCGCTCTCCATGACGAGGAGGGAGTAGTTCACCCTCGGGGCTGAGGGTATGTACCAGTAGCTATGTGTTTGATCTCTCTCTCTCTCTCTCTCTCTCTCTCTCTCTCTCTCGTGTTCTCTCTATGGCACGATCTTGATGTATCATGAGCTTTGCTATTATAGTTGGATCTTATGATGTTTCTCCCCCTCTACTCTCTTGTGATGAATTGAGTTTTCCCCTTGAAGTTGTTTTGTTGGATTGAGTCTTTAAGGATTTGAGAACACTTGATGTATGTCTTGCCGTGCTTATCTGTGGTGACAATGGGATATTCACGTGATCCGTTTGATGTATGTTTTGGTGATCAACTTGCGGGTTCACCTTGTGCACCTATTCATAGGGGTTAGCACAGGTTTTTGTCTTGACTCTCCGGTAGAAACTTTGGGGCACTCTTTGAAGTACTTTGTGTTGGTTGAATAGATGAATCTGAGATTGTGTGATGCATATCGTATAATCATGCCCACGGATACTTGAGGTGACAATGGAGTATCTAGGTGACATTAGGGTTTTGTTTATTTGTGTCTTAAGGTGTTATTCTAGTACGAACTCTATGATAGATTGAACGGTAAGAATAGCTTCGTGTTATTTTACTACGGACTCTTGAATAGATCGAGCAGAAAGGATAACTTTGAGGTGGTTTGGTACCCTACCATAATCTCTTCGTTTGTTCTCTACTATTAGTGACTTTGGAGTGACTCTTTGTTGCATGTTGAGGGATAGTTATATGATCCAATTATGTTATTATTGTTGAGAGAACTTGAACTAGTGAAAGTATGAACCCTAGGCCTTGTTTCCTAGCATTGCAATACCGTTTACGCTCGCTTTTATCATTAGTTACCTTGCTAATTTTACATTTTTAGATTAGAAAAACCTATATCTACCATCCATATTGCACTTGTATCACCATCTCTTCGCCCAGCTAGTGCACCTATACAATTTGCCATTGTATTGGGTGCGTTGGGGACACAAGAGACTCTTTGTTATTTGGTTGCAGGGTTGTTTGAGAGAAACCAACTTCATCCTACGCCTCCCATGGATTGATAAACCTTAGGTCATCCACTTGAGGGAAATTTGCTACTATCCTACGAACCTCTGCACTTGGAGGCCCAACAACGTCTACAAGAAGAAGGTTGTGTAGTAGACATCAACGGCTCGGTGGGCAGCTTACCAACCTTTCTGATTTATCCAACGACTTCTATTGAGGCAGGCATGACCACTAGGGCCGATGGTGTCCCTTGTCTTGTGTCGGCTTTGCGTAACGAGCGTTTGCCCAAGGATTCAAGGGGCCTAGAAAGGTGCCTAATTACACGGCCGACTTACAGACTGGCACATGGATTGAAAGCTATGAGATGGCCATGGAACTACTAGAAGTCAGTGATGCTGCTATGGCCAAGTACTTCACCATGATGTTGGATGGGACTGCCCACACTTGGTTGAAGGGGTTGCCACCTAATTCCATCGGTTCATGGGCAGAGTTAAAAGCCCGAATCATTCAGAACTTCAAAGATACCAGCAAGCAGCCCATGTCAATTGTGGATTTGACTAATTGCAAGCAAGAGGAGGGTGAGTCCACGACCCATTGGGTGCGCCGGGTCAAGGCCATAATACATTTGTCTGATAAGATGGATGCCGGCTTTGCAGTCTTAATGTTGGAGAAAAATTGCTGTTTTGTGCCTCTAAAGAAGAAGCTGGGGTGGCTCAAGCGTGATTGTAATGACATGGGCCAGCTGATGGCGGCTCTTGTCAAATACGCCAATTTCGATAGTACCAAGGATCCCGAGTCTGGTGGTGAGAATACAGGGAAGGGAAAGAAGAACGGCAACACCAAGGGTCCTCAGCATAACCCGGCAAATCAAGAAGGTAATAATAAACGTAAGGCTGATGGTAGCTTGGAGTTTGTGGCTAACACCAATACGCAGGGCAACAATCAACGGCGTAAGGGGAGGCCACCTCCTCGGTCCGGCGGGTCAAGCCCCATGCTTGAGCAGTTGCTAAATGAGCCCTGTCTGAGACACGTCACCCCACAGTTACTAGCCACTCACCTATGGAAGGAATGCACAATCATGAAGGCTTTCAAGAATTCCAACATGTTCGACGGTAATCATGGGCCGGGCGGTGGCCCAGGTGGCAGCGGTTTTCATGGCCCGGGCGGCGGTTCAAATTCCAATTTTCAAAACTCTCAGGGTAATCAAGGTGGTTATAATCAGCAATCTGGCCAGGGGGTCAGCAGCAGCAGCAGGGTGTATACCAGAGTCATCCAAAGCAGCTGAATAGTGGACAGTATCATGTGTTTACCACCAGTTTGTGCAAACAGGACCAGAAGCTTCATAAGAGGGTTGTGAACGCTGTTGAGCCGGAAGTTCCTCGTTATTTGAGATGGTCTGAGCAGCCTATCCTGTGGAGTAGGGAAGATCACCCTCCCTGGGTTGACAATCCAGGTCACTTGGCCTTGGTGGTGGCACCTCAGGTTGGTGGATATCAATTCACTAATGTACTCATGGATGGAGGCAGTAGCATCAACATCCTCTATTATGAGACTTTTTGTCGCATGGGTTTGACTGATAAAAATCTCAATACTTCCAACATTGTCTTTCATGGAGTGGTCCCTGGTAAGTCAGCGTACCCAGTGGGTAAGATTGAGATGGATGTAGCCTTTGGATATGAGCACAATTCTAGGGCCGAGAAGTTAACCTTTGAGGTGGTCAAAATAAAGAGCCCATATCACGCCCTGTTTGGATGGCCGGCTTATGCCAAGTTCATGGCACGGCCGTGTTATGTTTATTTGCAGCTCAAAATGTCGGGTCATAAGGGAACCGGCACGGTGCATGGGAGTCGGAAGATAGCCTTGGAATGTGAGGAAGGCGATGCTGCTTATGCTGAATCTGTTTGTGCGACAGAAGAATTGAAGTTCTACAAGGACAATGTTGACCCGACGGACATGACATCTTTGAAGAAGCTAACCACAGAGCATGAGCCGGTAATGAAGTTTAAGTTGGCCGATGACACTAAGCTTGTTGATTTTGTTCCAGGCGACTCATCTAAGCAGTTCACTATCAGTGCCAATCTGGATCCCAAATAGGAAAGCGCGCTCATCGAGTTCATCCGTGAGAACCGGGACATCTTTGCATGGAAGCCTTCTGACATGCTGGGTGTACCAAGAGAACTCACTGAGCACACTCTAAATATTGATCCAAAATTTAAGTCGGTCAAGCAGTTTATTCGGCGATTCAATGAAGAGAGGCGTAAGGCCATTGGCGAGGAAGTGGCCCAGCTCTTGGCGGCCAGGTTCATTATTGAAGTTTTTCACCCAGAGTGGTTGGGTAACCCGGTGTTGGTGCTTAAGAAGAACGACACTTGTGTATGTGTGTGGATTACACGGATTTAAACAAAGCTTGCCCGGCTGATCCCTTCGCTCTCCCTCATATTGATCAAATCATTGATGCTATGGCGAGTTGTGAGCATTTGAGCTTTTTGGATGCTTATTCTGGTTATCATCAGATCAAGATGGCAGTTAAGGACCAGGAGAAGACGGCTTTTATTACTCCATTTGGAGACTTCTGCTATGTGTCTATGCCGTTTGGGCTTAAGAGTGCCCAGGCAACTTATCAGCGATGTGTGCAGAACTATCTTCACAATCAGATTGGGCGCAATGTTCATGCTTATGTGGACGACATTGTGGTGAAATCCTGAGAGAAGGAGACCTTGATAATCTCCGGGTCTACAAGATGATGCTTAACCAGTCCAAGTGCGTTTTTGGTGTGCCTGCAGGCAAGCTTTTAGGTTTTGTGGTTTCTAACAGGGGCATTGAGGCTAACCCGGAGAAGATCAAGGCAATCACTTCTTTGGCTAAACCGACGTGTAACAATGATGTTCAGCGTTTGACGGGTCGTATTGCTGTTTTAAGCCGGTTCATAAGCCGGTTAGGTGAGAAGGCCATACCGCTGTATCAGATGATCAAGAAGACAGACGACTTCGTCTGGAGCGATGCTGCTAATGCTGCCTTTGAAGACTTGAAGAGACAGCTAGCTGAGCCGCCAGTCCTTGCTGCTCCCATTGATAAGGAGCCATTATTGTTATATGTGGCTGCTAACACACGTGCCGTCAGTGTAGCCATTGTGGTGGAACGCAAGGAGGCTGGCAAGGAGCATCCGGTTCAACGACCGGTTTATTACATCAGTGAGGTACTTATTGAATCCAAGCAAAGGTATCCACATTGGCAGAAGCTCGTTTATGGGGTGTTTATGGCAAGCCGAAAGCTTAAGCAATATTTTTTGGGTCATCCCATCATTTTGGTCAGTTCTGCTCCCTTAGGAGATATCATCCAAAATAGAGAGGCCACAGGACGAGTCACCAAGTGGGCCATTGAACATGGGCCTCATCGTTTAAAGTATGTGCCACGCACTGCTATCAAGTCTCAAGAACTGGTGGACTTCATCAACGATTGGACAGAACTGCAGATGCCTGAAGAGAAGCCAGACAACACGTATTGGACTGTTCACATTGATGGGTCCAGGCAATTGCACGGCTCGGGGGCTGGGGTTGTTTTAGCTTCCCCTCGAGATGACAAATTTTATTATGTGCTATGGTTGATGTTTCCCTGTACTAACAATGTAGCTGAGTATGAGGCCTTACTCCATGGTCTTCAGATGGCTAAGGAGATGAGTTTAAGCCGGGTAAGGTGCTTTGTCGACTTAGATTTGGTGGCTCAGCAAGTCTCAAGCAAGTGGGATTCCAAGGATCCTCTCATGGCGGCTTATCACCGTGAAGTTGATGTCATTGTTGGACATTTCAAGGGTTACCAAGTGGAGCACATTGATCACAGAAAGAACGAGGTTGCTGATGCTTTAAGCCGGCTGGGGTCTTAGTGTAAGCCGGTGCCGCGTAATACTTTCTTAGATATTCTGCATAACCCTTCTGTCAAGTTACCTACAGAGGAAGACTTGGCTGTTCCTGGCCCGGAAGCACAATTGGTGGTGGCTTTTCATATCATCCTAGATTGGACAGTACCATACTTGGCTTACATGACCCGGGGCGAGTTGCCTGAGGATGAAACCTTGGCCAGGTAGATAACCCGGCGGTCTAAGTCAATGACAATTGCCAATGGCGAGTTGCATCATCGCAGTGTCACTAGGCATTTCAACATTGTGTTTCTCCTAAGGAAGGTCAAGAAATTCTTTGTGAGATTCATGAAGGAGATTGTTGCCATCATGCTGGATCAAAATCCCTTGTGGACAAAGGCTTTCCATCATGAATTTTATTGGCTGATGGCTCATGCTGATGCGGAGGATCTAGTCAGTAAATGTGACGGTTGTCAGAAGTTCTCGAGACGTGTTCACGTGCCGGATCAAGAGTTAAGGATGATTACAATTACTTGGCCATTTGCAGTCTGGGGCCTTGACATGGTTGGGCCTTTCAAAAGGTCCAAAGATAAAAAGACCCACCTCTTGGTGGCGGTTGACAAGTTCATAAAGTGGGTTGAGGCAGAGCCAGTTAGTAAGTGTGACGCAGCCACGGCGGTTCAATTCATGAAGAAGGTGATATTTCGCTTTGGCTTTCCACACAGCATTATAACTGACAGTGGTACTAATCTATCTAAAGGTGCCATGGAAGAGTTTTGTCAACGTGAGCATATTCGGCTTGATGTTTCATCAGTAGCTCACCTCCAATCCAATGGTCAAGCTGAAAGAGCCAATCAGGAAATCTTGAAAGGCATTAAGCCCCGGCTTTTAGTTCCTTTGCAACGGACGCCGGGTTGTTGGGTTGAGGAGTTACCCTCTGTGATATGGAGTATCAATACTACCCCCAACAGGTCTACGGGTTACACGCTTTTTTTCATGGTCTATGGAGCAGAGGCAGTTTTGCCTAGTGACATCCGGCATGACTTGCCCCATGTGGCGGCTTACATTGAAGCTGATAACGAACAAGCTCGTCAAGATGCACTGGACCTGCTAGATGAAAAGCGTGACTTGGCAGCAGCCCACTCGGCAATTTACCAACAGGATCTGCGCCGCTATCACAGTCGTCGGGTTAAGTCCAGAACCTTTCAGGAAGGTGATTTGGTGCTCCGGCTCATCCAGGATCAAACTGATGCACATAAGTTATCCCCACCTTGGGAAGGGCCCTTTGTGGTCAGCAAGAACTTGAACAACGGGTCATACTACCTTATCGATGTTCGAGAGCACAAAGACTCACGTAAGTTGGAGGAGGAACCCACCGACCATGGAATATCGCTGATCTGCGGCCTTACTACACTTGAGCCACTAGCTCTCATGATGTATATATTTTGACAATGTATATATTATGATAAGTAATAAAGCAGGACCTCTGTCCTTTTCATCCTCAATGGTCATATGTCTTCATCATTGTCATTTCAAATGACCAATTGGGGGATGATCGTATTCGAATCTAGCTTAACCCTCTTGGTCCGGCTCATGATCGTATTCGAATCTAGCCGTTAAACCTTATGATCACTAGGGGGCTTCCTGTTCAAACATAGGTCGTATTCAAACCAAAGAGAACATAGCTGTCGGTACCCTCTTGATAGGCACACTGCCAAGCTCACTAGGGGGCTTCTTGACCGTATTCAAATCATAGCTTACCCCCTTTTAGGTACGACTTTGATTGTATTCGAATCAGAGTCGTTAAAAGACTCTCAAGGTCATTAGGGGGCTTCCTGTTCAAACATAGGTCGTATTCAAACCAAAGAGAACATAGCTGTCGGTACCCTTTTGATCGGCGCAATGCCAAAGACACTAGGGGCTACATGATCGTATTCGAATCCTAGCTTAACCCCTTTGGAACGGTTTGCTGATCGTATTCGAATCAGAAGCCTCGATTGTTTCTTCCTATTTGGTTTCAGTTTTATTTGAAAGCAGCCTTTGTTTGACTTGAGACTTTTTCGTTCAAAGATCTAAGTGTAAGTATGGTTTAAATTTAACCCGGCTTGATTTTGGATGATAAGTCGCCAACATATGAGAATCATCATATCTTTGGCAGTGTTGGTTTCCACATATTGGTTTATCACCCTTACTGTTCGGGTCACATAAACCGGCAGTACAAATCCAAAGATCATAGTCCAGAGACTTAATAAAGCATAAGGAAAACAGATGATGAGTATAATACGGGTGAATGTAAGATGGCGACTTAACAGTGTTGAGCACCAAAAATGTGCATGATGGCACGGCAAAACAAAGTTATTTCTACCCTATTACATGACTCCCCGAGTCCAAATGATTGATATTGTTTTTTAGCCGATCACAGGTATGAACCGCCTAGCGGGTTAATTCTCGTGTTGACCTGAAGCGTCTGGGTCAGCCCTCTCACTTCGTCGCCCTGTTCCCTTTCCTGGAAGGTTGATGATGACTAGTCAATGCCATTCAAAGCTTAAAATTCAGCTTCATCATCAATTAGTCCGGCCGGGTCAACTTCAGGGGCGAAGGTATGCTTACGGATTGGGGGGATCAGGCTGGTCACTTTATAATGTGGTTTGGGAATTCTCCGGTTCTCTGCGTCATAACCCGGTTGGTACTTGGTGAGATCTCCTTCATCGGATATCAGGGTGGCCATGGGGCGCATCTCCTTCACACAAGTGGCAAAGTCTTCCTGTTCAAAGGGAGTTCCATCCTCCTTAAGGCTTGGAAAACCAATGGCGATGTCGGCTAGGTCTAACTCCGGTAGCCAAGCTTTGGCCGGACTTAAGGCAGCCACGGCTCCAGCTCTTCAGACGACCGCCTTAGTTCAGTGAATCGTTGGGGCAACACAGAGAGTTTCCATAGCACATCTACCAGGAGTGTTACACTTCATTAGACAGGGCCACTGTGGCTAAGGCACGCTGAGACCAGGTGTAGAGTTGTTCCACCAGCATGTAAACCGCTTTTAGCTTGATCAGCATGTCTTGATTAAGATTTGAACTCCTGGGGCCTGCGTAGCAATGTCAGGTGAGTTAATGACAATTTATATGATCACTAGAAAGATTCAAATATTTGACACTTGCAGGGTGACTTACCAAAGATTGTTGAGACCATCCGAGAGACATGGCGTTTAAAGACGGATAATTCGGCGGTTGTCTCTTCAAGAGCCGCCTCTGCATTATCAGCTCGATTGATCAAAGCAATCTTTTCATTAGCCCAGGCCTTTTTCTCCATTTCAAAGTCTTTTTTCAGTTTTTCTTGTTTAGATATACTGAATTCAAACTTGGAGTTGGCTCTTTGGGTTTCCGTCTCTTGTGCTTCCAGGCGGTTCTTCAAGTCAGATACTTCGGATTCAAGTTGACTGGTGGTGGCCTGTACAAATACCGGCTCAAAATCATGATTGTTATCATATAATATTAAGTCCCAAGCCTTTTGCAAGCAACAACACTTGGCACTTGGGGGCTAATTGAAGGAAATATGCCCTAGAGGCAATAATAAAGTTATTATTTATTTCCTTATTTCATGATAAATGTTTATTATTCATGCTAGAATTGTATTAACTGGAAACATAATACATGTGTGAATACATAGACAAACATAGTGTCACTAGTATGCCTCTACTTGACTAGCTCGATGATCAGAGATGGTTAAGTTTCCTAACCATAGACATGAGTTGTCATTTGATTAACGGGATCACATCATTAGGAGAATGATGTTATTGACTTGACCCATTCCATTAGCTTAGCACTTGATCGTTTAGTATGTTGCTACTGCTTTCTTCATGACTTATACATGTTCCTATAACTATGAGATTATGCAACTCCCGTTTACCGGAGGAACACTATGTGTGCTACCAAACATCACAACATAACTGGGTGATTATAAAGGTGCTCTACAGATGTCTCCGAAGGTACTTGTTGGGTTGGCGTATTTCGAGATTAGGATTTGTCACTTCGATTGTCGGAGAGGTATCTATGGGCCCACTCGACAATGCACATCACTATAAGCCTTGCAAGCATTGTAACTAATGAGTTAGATACAGGATGATGTATTATGGAACGAGTAAAGAGACTTGTCGGTAACGAGATTGAACTAGGTATTGAGATACCGATGATCGAATCTGGGGCAAGTAACATACCGATGACAAAGGGAACAACGTATGTTGTTATGCGGTTTGACCGATAAAGATCTTCGTAGAATATGTGGGAGCCAATATGAGCATCCAGGTTCCGCTATTGGTTATTGATCAGAGGCATGTCTCGGTCATGTCTACATAGTTCTCGAGCCCGTGGGGTCCGCACGCTTAAAGTTCGATGACGGTTATATTATGAGTTTATGTGTTTTGATGTACCGAAGGTAGTTCGGAGTCCCAGATGAGATCGGGGACATGACGAGGAGTCTCGAAATGGTCGAGACGTAAAGATCGATATATTGGATGACTATATTCGGACATCGGAAAGGTTCCGAGTGATTCGGGTATTTATCGGAGTGCCGGAGGGTTATCGGAAACCCCGGGGGGACTATTGGGCCTACATGGGACATAGGGAAGAGGGAAGGCAGCCCACAAGGGGCCGCTGCGCCCGCTCCCTATAGGGGTCCGAATTGGACTAGGGAGGGGGGCGCGCCCCCCCTTTCCTTGTCCTTTCCCTCTCCTTCCTTCTCCCTTCCTTTTCCTAGTTGGATTAGGAAAGAGGGGGGTCCTACTCCTACTAGGAGGAGGACTCCTCCCCTCCTTGGTGCGCCCCAAGGCTGGCCGGCCTCCCCCCTTGCTCCTTTATATACGGGGGCAGGGGGCACCTCTAGACACAACAATTGGTCCCTTGGATCTCTTAGTTGTGTGCGGTGCCCCCTCCACCATAATCCACCTTGATAATATCATAGCGGCGCTTAGGCGAAGCCCTGCGTCGGTAGAACATCATCATTATCACCACACCGTCGTGCTGACAGAACTCTCCTTCAAAGCTCGTCTGGATCGGACTTCGAGGGACGTCATCGAGTTGAACGTGTGCAGAACTCGGAGGTGTCGTGCGTTCGGTACTTGATCGGTCGGATCATGAAGATGTACAACTACATCAACCGTGTTGTGCTAACGCTTCCGCTTTCGGTCTACGAGAATACGTGGACACACTCTTCCCACTCATTGCTATGCATCACCATGGTCTTGCGTGTGCGTAGGAAATTTTTTGTAATTACTACGTTCCCCAACAGTGGCATCCGAGCCAGGTTTATGCGTAGATGTTATATGCACAAGTAGAACACAAGTGAGTTGTGGGCGATACAAGTCATACTGCTTACCAGCATGTCACACTTTGATTTGGCGATATTGTTGGATGAAGCGGCCCGAACCGACATTACGCATACGCTTACGCGAGACTGGTTCTACCGACGTGCTTTGCACACAGGTGGCTGGCGGGTGTCAGTTTCTCCAACTTTAGTTGAATCGAGTGTGGCTACGCCCGGTCCTTGTGAAGGTTAAAACAGCACTAACTTGACGAAATATCGTTATGGTTTTGATGCGTAGGTAAGAACGGTTCTTGCTCAGCCCGTAGCAGCCACGTAAAACTTGCAACAACAAAGTAGAGGATGTCTAACTTGTTTTTGCAGGGCATGTTGTGATGTGATATGGTCAAGGCATGATGCTATATTTTATTGTATGAGATGATCATGTTTTGTAACCAAGTTATCGGCAACTGGCAGGAGCCATATGGTTGTCGCTTTATTGTATGCAATGCAATCGCCCTGTAATTTCTTTACTTTATCACTAAGCGGTAGCGATAGTCATAGAAGCAATTGTTGGCGAGATGACAACAATGCTATGATGGAAATCAAGGTGTCACACCGGTGACGATGGTGATCATGACGGTCCTTCGGAGATGGAGATGGCCATATCATATCACTTATATTGATTGCATGCGATGTTTATCTTTTATGCATCTTATCTTGCTTTGATTGACGGTAGCATTATAAGACGATCTCTCACTAAATTTCAAGATAAAAGTGTTCTCCCTGAGTATGCACCGTTGCCAAAGTTCGTCATGCCCAGACACCATGTGATGATCGGGTGTGATAAGCTCTACGTCCATCTACAATGGGTGCAAGCCAGTTTTGCACACGCAGAATACTCAGGTTAAACTTGACGAGCCTAGCATATGCAGATATGGCCTCGGAACACTGAGACCGAAAGGTCGAGCGTGAATCATATAGTAGATATGATCAACATAGTGATGTTCACCATTGAAAACTACTCCATTTCACGTGATGATCGGTTATGGTTTAGTTGATTTGGATCACGTGATCACTTAGATGATTAGAGAGATGTCTATCTAAGTGGGAGTTCTTAAGTAATATGATTAATTGAACCTAAATTTATCATGAACTTAGTCCTAGTAGTATTTTGCAAATTATGGTGTAGATCAATAGCTCGCGTTGTTGCTTTCATATGTTTATTTTCATATGTTCCTAGAGAAAACTGTGTTGAAAGATGTTAGTAGCAATGATGCCGATTGGATCCGTGATCTGAGGATTGTCCTCATTGCTGCACAGAAGAATTATGTCCTTGATGCACCGCTAGGTGACGGACCTATTGCAGGAGCAGATGTAGACGTTATGAATGTTTGGCTAGCTCAATATGATGACTACTTGATAGTTTAGTGCGCCATGCTTAATGACTTAGAATCGGGACTTCAAAGACGTTTTGAACGTCATGGGCCATATGAGATGTTCCAGGAGTTGAAGTTAATATTTCAAGCGAATACCCGAGTTGAGAGATATGAAGTCTCCAACAAGTTCTATAGCTAAAAGAAGGAGGAGAATTGCTCAACTAGTGAGCATGTGCTCAGATTGTCTGGGTACTACAATCGCTTGAATCAAGAGGGAGTTAATCTTCCAGATAAGATAGTGATTGACAGAGTTCTCTAGTCACCATCACCAAGTTAGTAGTACTTCGTGATGAACTATAGTATGCAAAGGATGACGAAAACGATTCCCGAGCTCTTCGCGATGTTGAAATCAACGAAGGTAGAAATCAAGAAAGAGCATCAAGTGTTGATGATTGACAAGACCACTAGTTTCAAGAGAAGGGCAAAGGGAAAGAAAGGGAACTTCAAGTAGAATGACAAGCAAGTTGTCACTGCCGCGAAGAAGCCCAAAGCTGGACCAAAGCCTAAAACTGAGTGCTTACACTGCAAAGGAAATGGTCACTCGAAACGGAAATGCCCTGAATATTTGGTGGATAAGAAGGATGGCAAAGTGAACAAGGGTACATTTGATATACAGGTGATGTGTGCCTTACTAGTGTTTATAGTAGCCCTGAGTGATACTTGTTCGGTTGCTAAGATTAGTAACTCGAAACAGGAGTTACAGAATAAACAGAGACTAGTTGAGGGGAAGTGACGATGAGTGTTGGAAGTAGTTCCAAGATTGATATGATCATCATCACACACTCCCTATACCTTTGGATTAGTGTTAAACCTAAATAAATGTTATTTGGCATTTGCGTTGAGCATGAATATGATTTGATCATGTTTATTGCAATACGGTTATTCATTTAAAGTCGGAGAATAATTGTTGTTCTGTTTACATGAATAAAACCTTCAATGGTCATACACCCAATGAAAATAGTTTATTGGATCTCGATCATAGTGATACACATATTCATAATATTGATGCTAAAAGATGCAAAGTTAATAATGATAGTGCAACTTATTTGTGGCACTGCCATTTGGGTCATATCGGTGTAAAGCGCATGAAGAAACTCCATAAAGATGGATTTTCGGAATCACTTAGTTATGAATCATTTGATGCTTGCGAACCGTGCCTTTTGGGCAAGATGACTAAAACTCCGTTTTCCAGAACAATGGAACGAGCTACTGACTTGTTGGAAATAATACATACTGATGTATGCAGACCAATGAGTATTAAGGCTCGTGGAGGGTATCGTTATTTTCTGACCTTCACAGATGATTTAAGCAGATATGGGTATATCTACTTGATGAAACATAACTCTAAAATAGTTGAAAGGTTCAAAGAATTTCAGAGTGAAGTGGAAAATCATCATAACAAGAAAATAAAGTTTCTGCAATCTGATCGTGGAGATGAATATTTGAGTTACAAGTTTGGCCTTCAGTTAAAATAATGTAGAATAGTTTCACAAACTCATGCCACCTGGAACACCATAGTGTAACGGTGTGTCCGAACATCATAACCGCACTTTATTTGATATGGTGCGATCAATGATGTCTCTTACCGATTTATCAATATCATTTTGGGGTTATGCATTAGAGATAGCCACATTCATGTTAAATAGGGCACCATCTAAATCCATTGAGACGACACCGTATGAACTATGGTTTAGAAATAAACCTAAAATGTCGTTTCTTAAAGCTTGGAGTTGTGATGCTTACGTGAAAAAGTTTTAACCTGATAAGCTTGAACCCAAATCGGAGAAATGTTTCTTCATAGGATACACAAAGGAAATTGTTGGGTACACCTTCTATCACAGATCCGAAGGCAAGACATTCGTTGCCAAGAATGGATCCTTTCTAGAGAAGAAGTTTCTCTCGAAAGAAGTGAGTGGGAGAAAAGTAGAACTTGATGAGGTAATAGTACCTTCTCCCGAATTGGAAAATAGTTCATCATTGAAATCAGTTCCAGTGATTCCTACACCAATTAGTGAGGAAGCTAATGATGATGATCATGAAACTTCAGATCAAGTTACTACAGAAACTCGTAGGTCTTCCAGAGTACGGTCCGCACCAGAGTGGTACGGTAATCCTGTTCTGAAAGTCATGTTACTAGACCATGATAAACCTACGAACTATGAGGAAGCAATGATGAGCCCAGATTCCACGAAATGGCTGGAGGCCATGAAATCTGAGATAGGATCCATGTATGAGAACAAAGTGTGGACTTTGGTGGACTTGCCCGATGATCGGCAAGCCATAGAAAATAAATGGATCTACAAGAGGAAGATGGACGTTGATAGTAGTGTTACTATCTACAAAGCTCGACTCATCGCAAAAAGGTTCTCAACAAGTTCAAGGTGTTGACTACAATGAGATTTTCTCAACTGTAGCGATGCTTAAGTCTGTCCGAATCATGTTAGCAGTTGCCACATTCTATGAAATCTGGCAAATGGATGTCAAAACTGCATTCCTTAATGGTTTTCTTAAAGAAGAGTTGTATATGATGCAACCAGAAGGTTTTGTCAATCCTAAAGGTGCTAACAAAATGTGCAAGCTCCAGCGATCCATCTATGGACTGGTGCAAGCATCTCGGAGTTGGAATATATGCTTTGATAAGTTGATCAAAGCATATAGTTTTATACAGACTTGCAGTGAAGCCTGTATTTACAATAAAGTGAGTGGGAGCACTACAGCCTTTCTGATAAGTATATGTGAGTGACATATTGTTGATCAGAAATGATGTAGAATTTTTCTGGAAAGCGTAAAGAAGTGTTTGAAATAAGTTCTTTAAAATAAAGACCTCAGTGAAGCTACTTACATATTGAGCATCAAGATCAATTGAGATAGATCAAGACGCTTGATAAGATTTTCAATGAGTACATACCTTGACAAGATTTTGAAGTTGTTCAAAATGGAACAGTCAAAGAAAGAGTTCTTGCCTGTGTTGCAAAGGTATGAAATTGAGTAAGACTCAAATCCCGACCACGGCAGAAAATAGAAAGAGAATGAAAGTCATTCCCTATGCCTCAGTCATAGGTTCTATAAAAGTATGCCATGCTATGGACCAGACCTATTGTATACTATGCCCTGGTTTGGCAAGAGAGTACAATGGTGATCTAGGAGTAGATCACTGGACATTGGTCAAAATTATCCTTAGTGGAATAAGGATATGTTTCTCGATTATGGAGGTGACAAGAGGTTCGTCGTAAAGAGTTACATCCATGCAAGATTTGACACTGATCCAGATGACTCTAAGTCTCTATCTGGATACATATTGAAAGTGGGAGCAATTAGCTAGAGTAGCTCCGTACAAAGCATTGTAGACATAGAATATTTTTGCAAAATACATACGGCTCTGAATGTGACAAACCCGTTGACTAAACTTATCTCACGAGCAACCCATGATCACACCTTAGTACTCTTTGGGTGTTAATCACATAGCAATGTGAACTAGATTATTGACTCTATTTAACCCTTTGGGTGTTGGTCACATGACGATGTGAACTATGGGTGTTAATCATATACAGATATGAATATTGGTGTTAAATCACATGGCGATGTGAACTAGATTATTAACTCTAGTGCAAGTGGGAGACTGAAGGAAATATGCCCTAGAGGCAATAATAAAGTTATTATTTATTTCCTTATTTCATGATAAATGTTTATTATTCATGCTAGAATTGTATTAACCGGAAACATAATACATGTGTGATTACTTAGACAAACATAGTGTCACTAGTATGCCTCTACTTGACTAGCTCATTAATCAAAGATGGTTAAGTTTCCTAACCATAGACATGAGTTGTCATTTGATTAATGGATCACATCATTAGGAGAATGATGTGATTGACTTGTCCCATTCCGTTAGCTTAGCACTTGATCGTTTAGTATGTTGCTATTGCTTTCTTCATGACTTATACATGTTCCTATAACTATGAGATTATGCAAGCCCCATTTACCGGAGGAACACTTTGTGTGCTACCAAACGTCACAACATAACTGGGTGATTATAAAGGTGCTCTATAGGTGTCTCCGAAGGTACTTGTTGGGTCGGCGTATTTCGAGATTAGGATTTGTCACTTCGATTGTCGGAGAGGTATCTCTGGGCCCACTCGATAATGCAAATCACTATAAGCCTTGCAAGCATTGTAACTAATGAGTTAGTTACAGGATGGTGTATTACGGAACGAGTAAAGAGACTTGCCGGTAACGAGATTGAACTAGGTATTGAGATACCGACGATTGAATCTTGGGCAAGTAACATACCGATGACAAAGGGAACAACGTATGTTATTATGCAGGTTGACCGATAAAGATCTTCGTAGAATATGTGGGAGCCAATATGAGCATCTAGGTTCCGCTATTGGTTATTGACCGGAGACATGTCTCGGTCATGTCTACATAGTTCTCGTACCCGTAGGGTCCGCACGCTTAAAGTTCGATGACGGTTATATTATGAGTTTATGTATTTTGATGTACCGAAGGTAGTTCGAAGTCCCGGATTAGATCGGGGACATGACGAGGAGTCTCGAAATGGTCGAGACGTAAAGATCGATATATTGGACGACTATATTCGGACATTGGAAAGGTTCCGAGTGATTCGGGTATTTATCAGAGTGTCGGGGGGTTATCGGAAACCCCGGGGGGACTATTGGGCCTACATGGGCCATAGGGAAGAGGGAAGGTAGCCCACGAGGGGCAGCTGCGCCCCCTACCCGTAGGGGTCCGAATTGGACTAGGGAGGGGGCCCCCTTTCCTTCTCCTTTCCCTCTCCTTCCTTCCCCCTTCGTTTTCCTAGTTGGACTAGGAAAGAGGGGAGTTCTAGTCCTACTAGGAGGAGGACTCCTCCCCTCCTTGGTGTGCCCCAAGGCTGGCCGGCCTCCCCTCTTGATCCTTTATATATGGGGGCAGGGGCACCTCTAGACACAACAATTGATCCCTTGGATCTCTTAGTCGTGTGCGGTGCCCCCCTCCACCATAATCCACCTCGATAATATCGTAGCAGTGCTTAGGCAAAGCCCTGCGTCGGTAGAACATCATCATCTCATCACCACGCCGTCGTGCTGGCGGAACTCTCCTTCAAAGCTCGGCTGGATCGGAGTTCGAGGGACGTCATCGAGTTGAACGTGTGCAGAACTCGGAGGTGTCGTGCGTTTGGTACTTGATCGGTCAGATCGTGAAGCTGTACGACTACATCAACCGCTTTGTGCTAACGCTTCCGCTTTCGGTCTACGAGGGTACGTGGACACACTCTCCCCTCTCGTTGCTATGCATCACCATGGTCTTGCATGTGCATAGGAAATTTTTTGAAATTACTACGTTCCCCAACACTAATGTCCACCGAAGGATTTTACCTAAGTGGCGGTTCATGAGAGTAAGTCCCAAGCACTTTGCAAGCAAGAGTACTTGGCACTTGGGGGCTAATGCATATTGCTGTTAAAATTTTACAAGTGTTTTATTCTATACAAACATATGAAGGACCGGCTCAACCATGCTGATTAAGCCGGCCCTTGGGGGCTATGGACTAAGCCAAATTTCTTACATGTTTTGTCCAAATATATCACTAATGCCATTTAATGTGTTTCTAAGTCTACAACATATTCATCATAAGCAATAGATTTGGGGGTTGGCATAGTAAGGATAAATTAGTACAGAGAAAGGATTGTACCTCAAACTTCTGGTGCATCTGCTTCACCATGTCAATTTTGACATCGCGGCTGCTGTGTAATTGGCTCATATAGCCAGAAAAAACTTCTCCAATACTCATGTGAGTATAACCAACACCATCAAACTTGGCCTTGCAACGTTCTAGGTGCTCTTCTTTGGCAGAACATTTGGCCAGCACAGTTGGTCTCCCCGGCTCAATATAGCCGGCCTTGGTGATCTCGACATTAGGGTCTTGAGGATCATCCATCCTGGCCGTGCTAGGGACTTCCGGGTTTTCAGAGCCATCGGCGGCTCGCTCGGCAGGCGGGTCAGAAATTGGCGTTGGCGTGTCATGAGCTGGCTCAGGTGGTGGCTCATGAGTAGAGGCTTCAGGTGCGGCCGTTCCAAGTTCCGGCTCTTTGAAGATTGGCTCTTCGGCCGGCTTGTTCTTCTTCACCTTTTTGCTGAGCTTTGCTTTTCCGCTGCGTAAGATCAAAAGGTCAGTGGAAACACAACGAATTGAAATGAACACAGGATAAGGAGGTTATCATTACCCTGGAGCGGTCTTGAAAGCCGGCGGATTAGACTGCATTGAGTCGCTGGAGGAAGGTGAAGTTTCCTGATAATTCGAGTCAGAAGAATTGAGTGGTTGACGAGTGAGACCCGCCAAAGGATAAAAGAGATTTAAATCGGAGGTGACCTCGTTCCGGCATTTCCTTGGTGTATTAGGTAAGCCGGAGGAGAGCTTCGCATCCTTGCTGGTCCGGGCCTGCCTCTGGCTCTCATTAATCTGTCGCTTCAAAAGAAATTGAGGATCTTGATAAGCTCAGGGATGTGAAAATCTTACTTTCTGGGTTACTCTTCGGATTTTCTGTCTTGGCAAAGGCTCAGAGTCGAAGGAAATGGTAGTTACCTCTTCATCCTTTCCATGACTTGTTCCTGTGTCCTCCTGCTGATAATCAGTGTCGATAAGGTGGTTAAAAAATGAGCCAAGAGAGTCAAGGGCTACCTCCGACTCAGAAGTATCTTCTAGCCGAAGCAAGTCAGAGGTGGTGGCCTTCTTGCCCTTCTTCTTCGCAGCCTCTTTCCTGGCGGCTCTCTTGGCCTTCCTGGCTTTCTTCGCAGCTTCGTGATCATATTTACCTTTCCAGAATTTGTCACCAGCCTGTGAAAATCAGCAAAAGTATGAGTATAGATAAGAACATCAAAGGATGAAGGTAATCTATTCAGATGGGCGGCTTACCACTGGAGCCGGGTTAGCCTCGCAGAAAGGGCTTAAGCCCACTTTTCCGCAGTCTGCTAGGCTTTCATTCAGGAGAGATTTTGTCATGTCATTGATGACGTGATCAGGAAAATCGTCAGAACTGTGTCGCAGAGGGTCATCCTTCTTGCCCGAATAGGTGCACATTAGACCAGGGCAGTGGCTCGATGGAATGATCCGCCAGGCGAGCCAAACCCGGACCAAGTCAATACCATTCAGCCCATTCCCCAGAAGAGCCTTGATTTTAGCCAAGGCGGGGGCGAGCATCTTACGTTCGGCGGCTGTTATCTTATCAGGAAGTGGATGTTTGGACTCAAGACGCAGAGCACGAAAGCCGGATAGAGGATTTTCATCAGCCGGAGAAGTGTCTTGACAATAGAACCATGTTTGGTTCCAGTCTTTGGGATGACTTGGTGGATTGGCATAGGGAAAAATGGCGTCTCTCCGATGCTGGATTGAGACACCGCTAAGTTCCAAGCTTTGTCCGTTGGCACATTCATTTTGGTGGTTCAAGTAGAATAACTCTCTGAAGAGTAGCAAGTTGGGTTCTTCTCCAAGATATACCTCGTTGAACACTTGAAAATTGCAAATGTTAGACACGGAATTGGGTCCGATGTCTTGAGGACGGAGGTCAAAGAAGTGCAGTATGTCTCTAAAGAATTTTGAGCCGGGTGGTGAAAAACCCCGGTTCATGTGATCAGTGAAAACAATGACCTTCCCCGCTTTGCGCTGGGGAATTTCCTCCGCCGGGTCAGGAGCATGATAGGACATAACTTCCTTCTTCGGCAGATAGCCGGTCTTCACAAAGTCATCAAGCATACTGTTTGTGACGCTGAATTTGACCCAGTTGCATGAAGTGGGTGGTTTGGGTGCCATTGTGATGAAAGCCTAAGAAAGAGTAAAAATTTCCGGTTCAAATTTAAGCCAGAGAAAAACATTACAGTGCATATTCAAGATGGCGGCTTATAAAGGGGCCTAATGTTATAAGGCTAATTATGTCAGATTATTTAAGCCTCCATAAGCGTCAAAACGGTTAAGTTCTTTAAGCCGCCATGTCTAGCTGGATCTAACAAATAAAATTTTTGCCTAAGTGTTGCATAAACAAGTTTCACAAGTTGCAGCTATTATTTTGGATCAAACGGTTGTTCAGAAAAGAAAATATTCTAGACCTAAAAACATGGTACAGATGAGTTCGTGAGTTCTAATGAGGTTTCTTTACAAGAAAAAGGGACCTACTAGTATCAAAAATGGACGCGAAACAACTACTGCATGAGTTCCATACTACTTTTGGATCAAATGAGGCCGCGGTGGAAGAACTACAAAGAAATCGTGATGAACCACGAAGAACACATAGGAACTTCCAAACCCTAAGTGCAGATCTAAGGTGCGGGAAGGAGAAGACTTACGGTTGTAGGTATACTGCGGAGGGTCGCCGCCGTTCTCTGGACTGATTCAGGTTGATGCAGCGGCCAAGGTCGAGGAAGACGAGGTGCGCTGTGGCGGCGGGGGAGCTCGAGCGGTAGTAGGGTTGTGAGAGGAAGAAGATGAGGAAAGGGGAGAATGAGGAAATACCTGGTCGTGTCTATTTATAAGGGAAGACTGATAAGTGAGCGCGAAAAACGAGGAGGCCAAAAACGTGGTTATCCAACTACAAGGACGCCTCGATTTTCGGGATGGTCATTAAGATAAAGATTCGTTGAGATATGTTGGACAAAACATGCATTAAGGGCAGATGACGTCATGGTGGGTTACCGCAAATCCAAAGGATGACGTCATGGCTGGTTACAAAAAATCCATAAGCAAAGAGCAGGAGATTTTTCTTAAGTGTCGAAGATTGACATGAACCAGTTCAAATCAATCTGGGGCCTAATGTTGGGTATATAACTATTAGGTGTGACCCGCCCAGGAGGGACCGGGTTATACCTATGAGTACTCTTGAAGCCCAAGACCAAGCTTGAAGATGGCGGTTCAGTTAAGGGCCCAAAGCCCAGAGGCTACTTAAGGCTCGTAGAGATAAACCGCCATATGTACATGATTTGTATTGTAAGGCAAGAATAGTTAGAGACCAAGCCGGACACCGTTTATGAGCCAGCCGGGACTCTATGAGCCACTGGGCATCAACCTATGTATATAAAGGGACGACCCGGCGGCGGTTCGGGAAAAGTAACATCAGATCGAGAGCTAGGTCAAGCGATTTCGCTCCCTGGTAATCGAGACATAAGCAATCCCACTCAAAACTGGATCGTAGGCTTTTACCTTCACCGTAAGGGGCCGAACCAGTATAAACCCCATGTCCTTTGTCCCGATTAACCCCTTTAAGCTTCCTAGTTGCGATGGCTCCACGACTAAGTCCTTCCACTAGGACATCTGACGTGACAATTCCACGACACCGCTGTTATTTGTTGTTCTGCTGCTTGCATAGAGCATCCTTGGCAGGCGTAGTGTCATCGTGCCAATGTAATCCCCTTGTACCCCTATCGATTGTAATGAAGGGCTGATTTGTTCTATGTCAAGCAGTGTCGTATTCTAGAGACTTACCTTGATCTCTGGGCTAGAATACGAGGCGTTCCGGTCTCTCAGAGCCAGGGTGCCACACTACTATGATGGCCTGTTGGGTTCGGCGAACGCTACAGGCGTGACATTGTTGCTTGAGGACCTGGGACTCCCGAGGCGTGACCTATCCCACTTGGAACTACCTTTCACCGACATGGAGCTTGAGAAGGTGGTCAAATCCTTGTGACCGGACAATGCACTGGGTCCAGACGGGTTCACCAATAGATTCTACGCATGTTGCTGGAGCATCATCAAGCTTGATCTGATCAGGGTACTGGACGCGTTCTACCATGGAGAGACTCGTGGCATGCCAGCCATTAACAAAGCTCTGGTGTCCTTGCCGCCGAAAGTAGACGGGGCTGAGAAACTGTGTGTTTTCAGGCCAGTGAGCATGGTACATGGAGCCATTAAGATCTTTGACAAACTGTTAGCTACTGTACTTGTGGAGGATCTACCACACTTGCTGGGAAAACACCAGAGCGCCTTTGTGAAGGGTAGATATCTGCAGGACAACTTCATGCTAGTGCAAGTAATGGCCAGACGACTACATGCCTTGAGGGACCCTGCGGTGCTCTTGAAGCTCGACATTTCGAAGGCTTTCGGTTCCGTCCAATGGCCCTTCTTACTGGAGGTTTTGCATACTATGGGTTTTTGCTGAAGGTGGATAGGATGGATTTGTGGGCTTCTTGCAACATCCTCCACACTGATTATGGTCAATTTACAATAAATGTGGACTAAGACAAGGGAACACAATATCACCGATGCTCTTTCTCCTAGTCATGGAACCATTACACCGGCTCTTCCAGAGGGCATCGGAGCTACGCATCCTCGCACCTCTAGCACCGACCGGCCTGCATAATAGGGTGTCGGTCTTTGTGGACGACGTCATGCTCTTTCTCAAACTGCACATGATGGACTTGCGAGCATGCTCGTTAATACTAGATATCTTTGCCGCCGCTTCGGGCCTTCGAGTAAACTTGCGTAAGAGCGCTACACTTTCGATCAGATGCACGCAAGATCAGATGGAAGTGTTCACCAGCATCCTTGGTTGCTCCCTGGGGAGATTCCTGATCAAGTACCTTGGCCTCCCACTGACCATATATCCACCAACAATTGGCTGCGCAGCTCCAAGGGTTGGTGGATCACATCACGGCATGCCTACCCACATGGCGAGCATCATCACTGCCAAAGAGTGGCAGGCTACTACTAGTTAAGTCAGTTTTATCGGTGATGCCAATCCATGAGATGCTAGCTTTCGAGCTTTCGACCAAGACTATCAAGGCCATCAACAAAATCTTGCGCCGCTTCTTGTGGTGTGGGAAGGCGGAGGCGAACGGGGCAATTGTGTGGTGGCATGGCCAGCATTCTGCACCCCAAAGTGGGCTGGCAGCCTTGGAGTGCCGGACATCCAGTGGATGAATACTGCCATGCAAGCCGGGTGGCCATGGCTTGCTCGGACCAATGACTCGAGGCCGTCAAGCGAGTTTACAATTTCAATGCCAAAGGATGCCAAGCAGTTGTGCAACACGGCGATGCACATGACAGTCGGTGATGGCAGACGAGCTTTGTTCTAGGAAGATAGGTGGTTGGTTGGCTACATGACCGAGGAAATCGCACCCAATATCCACTCTAGAATTCCCAAACGAATATGCAAGCAGCTGCATGTCAAGGAGGCCATGGCGAACGGAACATGGGCACATAATGTTGGCCCTGACATGGACGGGCCGATGCTTGTGGAATTTATGGAGCCGTGGGCAAGAGTTGACGTGGTGCAGCTTTAGGATGGAGTGCCATATGAGATCACTTGGGCGTGGGAGCGAGACGGGAGCTACTCTGCCCGTTCGGCGTACGCCGCCAAGTTCATGGGCAGGGAGGTAGCTCCGACGGCGGCGGCAACATGGAAAAATTGGGCACCCCTATAGTGTCGTTTCTTCCTATGGCTCGCGGTCCACAACCGATCTTGGACCTCCGACCGCTTGGCTAGGAGGGGGCTGCCGCACCAGGACGCATGCTTGTTGTGCGACCAAGAGGACAAAATCATGAATCACATCATGTTACAGTGTGCTTTGTCCGGGGCATTTTGGTTGCAGATATGCACGGCTTTGGGCAAGCCGGAGTGGACTCCAGCGCCTGATGACACGCTCCCTGAATGGCTACTCAACAAGGGCATTGCAGGCATGCCGGAGAGGGCCGTGCGAGCCATCATCATCCTTGCGCTTTGGGAACTATGGAAGCACCGCAACGGGATCGTGTTCGAGGGGGAATCACCATCGCTTAGTCGACTACTTGGTAAGTGTCTTGCGGAAGGTAGAGCTTGGAGGAGGGCATGCCTCATAAGGACTGACATGGAGCGATTTTTTGGGCGGATACACATGTGGGTGATGGACGAGACATAGATTAAGGATTGTGTACGGTGGTGTGAGTGTGTTGTAACACCCTCAGTGGAGGGTTCTTGTACCCTTTTCTCTCTATAATTCAAGATATGCATGCTATGCGAATTCAAGAAAAAAGAATACAATCTTGCATATGTGTTATCAACTCCAAGATTTATATTTGGGCTCATGGACAGTTCAATACTTATTTATTGATCCAATGAGTATATCTACATGGTTTTCGAGTATGATCTCATAACTGTTCATAGTGAAATTTCATATACTATCGTACGTTCGACTTGAGACCCAACCTATGTTCGAGACAATAGTTAATTTGACTCTCAATATGTTTCTAGATCTTTGAATTTCTCATTCAAATTTCTCATCCTAATGCAATAGAAATTTCATCATTTTGGCAAACCAATGTAGAAACCCAAGGTTCCCCAGTACAAATACGCACATAATGACTGTTACTTCCATTATTTTCATGTAGTGTGCTTGGATAACAAGAGTATTACAATTTAAAATTCTCATGATTTTGGCATGTACTTCACTTGCATGGAAGGTTCAGTGACTGCACTGACGAAGTATATAGTACATATAGTAGGTCATATCTCATAAGATTAAAAGCTGTGCATCATGATTAATGTTGTACAATAATTTCTGTCCCATAGCATGATTCAGAATTGTGGATTACTACATGAAATTAGTAACCGCTGTATTACAATATACTTTCCAAAAAAATTCCCTATGAATGGAAAAGCGGCCCATTAGATGCTTCAGAATTTACTTTTATATGAATCCATTTCTTTTTGATGAATCACGAGTCTCAAAGCCAATATGTTGACTTGATGTATTGCATGATTCTCGTGCATCACTGGGTGAGGGGAGCATTAGGCCTTCTGGCACTAAGGTTTCTCTACCTGATTAGGCTTTATGAGAGAGTGTTCCTTTAGGAATATTGTTGTGATATTGTTCGGTTCACTTACTTCAGATGCGTCTTTCAACTTCTTCAAGCATATACACCCTTTGTGATTTATCTAGCCAGGTGTTTTTTGGTAATGTTCGTCGTGTATTTCCAAGGTTACTTCTCTATTTTTTTTGTTGGGAGATCTACGAAAATCCATCTGTGCACAAGAGCTCATCTGCACCTGCGCTGACATAAAAAAATCAAAAAAATACTATAAAAATTAAAAAATTCCAATTTTTGTGCGGTAGACAATTTGATGCGTGAGCTCCGCTCCAATTTTCAAATCTTTTGGACATCTGAGGAGCTCTCAGCAAAAAAGACAAATTGGGGGTCTGTAAAAAAGTTTACTGTTTATGTACTGTTTTGATCCGATTTGTCTTTTTTGTTGAGAGTCGCTCAGATGTCCAAATGACTTGAAATTTGGAGCGGGCCTCACGCATCAAATTTTCTATCACACAATTTTTTTGGAGTTTTTTTATTTTGTTTTGATTTTGTTACGATTTTTTTTCTAACCAGGTGCAGATGAGTCTGGGCACTGGAATGCCCTACTCGGAGATCTATATCTACACGGGAGATATACATATTTTTTAACCATTATGATTCAAAAAGGTTTCCAATGTTTTCTAACTCTATTCAACAATCATTATTGTAGCGACAATGATTGGAGATTGCTGAGCCTGAATGACTAGAAGAGGGATTCTAATCCTATGGGAAAACATTATGAACAATTAACAAATATCCAGTGACAAATGTTGCTTTATTTATTATTGAGATATTGATTTTCATTATAACATACCTAAAATGCATTAAAAAAGGATGTGTAATTTCTGCATAATCACTTAGTGTTGAAATATATTGCCGACCTCCCTCCATCAGTTCGGACTTTTGGATGAGTTGGCTGGAGCATGAATTCAATATGGTATCCGAGCAAAGAGGTCTTGAGTTCAAGATCCTGCCAACACAGTATTAAAAAAATGATTCTGCAGCCTACATTGGTCCCAAGTCTAAGGACTAGAATAGCCTAGACGTGAGGGGAATTCAATACTTAGTGCACAGTTTCATCACCCGGTTATCCTGGACATACATCCTCGGGAACATTATCACCAAGTTTGCTTGCATACTGCACTGCAAGTTTATAACATTTGGTTGCTTATGATACGAACCAATGCTCAAATTTGAAGAATTATACTTTTTGGATTATGGTACAGTTTATTATTTGACATGATCTATATGGAGTTCCTTGAAATCATTATTTTGAAGCAAGTATATTCATCAATCATAAAGGTATATAGTAGTTCCAAATAGTCGTAGGCCTGTAGGAATACTGTAGTACTAGCTCAATAAGGACAAGATGAGCAATATTAAATTGAAAAGGTAATGTTAATACTTTCTCCAATATAACACATATAGTACTATACAAAGAAATTTGATTGTATGCTGTAACACGAGCAAAAGGCACATGTGTCGCCAATATAAATGTAAACCATCGATAATAACGAACAAATTGTAATATTGATTTTATGTTCGCCCTTCCAATAGCCATGTATTAGTACTATTTTGTATTCTTTGAATTTGTTACCTTTTAGCTCCAAATATGTTGCCCCTGCATACGCATTGGTTGATGACTAGGACTTTAGCCAAGAATTCCAGGACAGGGATGTTGCGGTGTGATTCAAGTGCCTTCCATGACAAGGAGACAACTACAAGATGGGGACAAGGAGAATGACTCGGACGCAGGGTTCCAGCGCCATTCATGACAACCGAGGACACGCTGCTTCACCTTGATTTCACATGAGGATACGAGAATGCCTTGGCCGAGGATTCCTGGGCGGGGAGGTTGAGGTACAGGACCTTTCACTGAGTGGAGATATCAAACATTGCCATGGAAGGAGCACGATCCAAGATCTCATGGGATGGTAGCAGAATCGCATGGAGTGGAGCTCGCTTCCCCAATGTCCTCTTGGCTGATTGAAAAATAAATCAGGAATCTCATATGTGAGCACGTCCTCAAGCACACATCCATCACCTATAGCGTTCAACTGGGCTCCCTCGGCACATCAGCAGTCTCGGAGTTCAAACTTGATCATGCATGCAACCTTGTAGCAAGAAGCTAACTATACGATTGTATTGAAGACTTTGTTCATAGTAGCAACGTCTAATCCACACAACCCAGAGCTATGCACTACTGCACTAGCATGTGATAGCTAGGTATATACATTTTTCACTACTCCGTCTATATAATACAACACACCCCCTACATTTTATCAGTATCAGCAACGACAATCTAAAACAAAAAGATATTGTATATATCATGGATTTGTGTAGCTGTGAATATGGCAATATGCCAGCAATATATGTCGAATGCAATTGATGGACTAGGGGTGAAAATTGTATTACGACATAGTTTTTTAGTGTACTACATTTGTTATACTTTTTCATAACAAAATAGGGCTGCAAGCAAATTAGCATAAATGTGCTAGCATAGAGGTTACAATCGGCACACTGAAATTTACAAGATCCAAATGGTATACATATTTTAGATGACCAATTTGTTTACTCTACGTTCACACAAAGGGATACATTTGTAGATAAAATTAGTTTTATTTGTCATCCAAACATTGCTATACAATTTGACATTTGCTTGCAATTGCGGGTTCCATCCTTCAAGCCATTTCTAGATGGGATGTGACATTAATTGTGCGAGTGACTAGAAATAAGTTCTTAGTGAATTAGGCACTGAATATGCATGTGTACAACTACATTGCTACATAAATAAAAGAGGCGGCCATGCAGAAGTAGGATAGTTCGAACGACAGATAGTGGAAAAGATAAAATGATATATAGGGTGTGCTAGTAATAGTATATGTGGACTATCCAGTTTCCCATGACATGTAGAACTACAAATTGACATATGGGTTGTTACTCAACTTATTACACGTATGTATTATTAAATTTCATATAACCTTGGGAATATAAAAAAGTTCTTTTGCATCTAGCCATCAAATTGCATATTTGTATCAAGATTATGTTTTCTATCTATGGGAACTTGCAACTATTAATCTATTTCTTTATTGAAACCAAAATATACAATTGAAAAAAATGAAAAAGTATATTATACCATGTGCCCTTTAAACATGCTGCCATTATTTACACAAACCAAATAGTATGATGTCATTACTAAATTTTCTAAAGATCTAGCCCGTGCATCGAGCGGGCCACTTTGCTAGTTCTTATAGAAATGCATTTTATTTTTCTCAGTCCCTCTCTATGTGAGAAGCCATGTGAACTACATATACTTTTCACTTGATTTATTAGCAGAACCATCACCAAATTGGTGGTCTTGTGTCACTGTCATGTTACATCCTTGATTTAATTACACGTCGGCATAGGTATGTTAGTAGTAATCTTGATTAGAGGGTCAATTAGTTGTGTGGATGTACACGGCGTGGAAAGCTGCAAAGTCTGAGTCCATATGCCAGTAGGTTTGGTAGTTTTTGTTATTATAAGAATTAGTGTTCGTGTAGGATTAGTAGTTACTAGAAGCAAAAGCGCTTCGCTAGCTGCACTGTTTTCCATTGTTAAGTCATATTTCTAGTTATAATAATCAAATAAGGAATTCTTTAATCAAAACTTTGGATGCAGTCAAATCACATGCTAACATCATTCTATTGGAACAACCTCTAGTGCTTGCCTATTACATTCACGGGCTGCGAGAGAACCTGAAAGATATATTAGCTAGGTTTAAAGTTGTTGACAAAATAGTAAGGAAAAACTGAAGTGTAGGATCTAGTAACTGAACCAGAAAGTCGGCCTTCTGGAAGTAGCCATTAGAATAAAGATGATCTTGAATAAGATAGCCAGTAAAGAGATCAGAACATGCAAACAAGTTTGTTACCTGTATCGATTGATCTTCAGTGAGAGGAGTGAAGCCAACTCTTATCGTCGACCTCCTGATAAATTCATCGAAAAATCTAGTAAGTGTCACAACACCATCAATGAACTCACTTCTTCAAGCATACTTGATTCCTACAGAGCATTCATCAAAGCATAATGGCACAATTCATGACAAATTAGTCTTTCAAAACCAAAAGGATGGTGGAGATGCCTTGCACAACGCACATACTTTTAGAAAGCTATGGAAGTATATAAGGATTATAGTTCCAAAAAGTAGAGGTTTTGTTACTTCGAATCTTATGAAGTTTCTAGCATAAATCTTTCCCAAGTTAGAGAAGGCACTTCTAGAAATTAAGAGTATATTTTTATATCAACCTGCAAAAACAAATCAATATGCATCTAAAAGCAGAAGGAACAACTTTTAGATGCATACTATAGTTTACAATGATGAGTGGCGCACATTATAACTTACATTGTAGTTCTTCTACACACAAGCTGTTTGTGAAACAAATTAATGTGCGCTACTCATCATATTACAAATTTAAACCATATATAGTACCTAGGGCCAACTGTTTGTCAAACAAGGGCATCAATTTATGATGTTCAGTTGGTTGTGTCCCTCAAGAAACCAACACATATGGAATGAAGACTGAGAAAGTCATAGTACTATGCACGTGGGAAACAAAGCATTTGTAAACACATGATATTTGTAAACTTGGGTGTTTGGTTCACATGAATTGGAAGAGCAGAGGAATGCAAAGAAACTTGGCCAAATTAACGTGAAACCATATGAAAATGTGTACAGTTAGAATGTTATTCTGCCATTAATGCACTTAGTCTTGTTTTTGTGCATAGGATTTTGAAATGTTGGTCCAGGTGGATGTTTTTCTCCATTCCGTTCAACCAAATACATGAATATTTGAATAGTAGAGGACCATAGGAAAATTTCCTATTGCTATGTTTTTCCTTCACTTTTTCCTTTGAACGAAAATAGCCCTAAAGAATCGACATGAATGTAGAGTAATAAGTGATGCGACAAGTATATAACCTCTTTGGCGTAGCCGTGTCGACCTTAGCATCATTGGGCTGGTTGCTGGAGAAGTTGTGACAGAGATGGCTATCGGAGGTGTGGAGGAAGATCTAAGGCGTATGTAGATGGCCTCCACGGTACTGCACTGTTGAGATGGATGATTCCGCCGTTGGACCAGCTCCGGCAAGCCGCAAGACGTCGGGGCTGAAGCAGTACAAGACAAACATCGTTAATCTCAAGTGGGATTCTAATAGCATCTCCAATAGATGATGTAAAATACATTACCAAAAAGTGGTAGATGTAAAATTTACATCACCAAAAATCACCTGACTTTAAAAGATGAGGTAAAACTGTTGACTCTGAACTTAACTGTCAAAAATGAAATTTATTGTGAAATCTAAATGTTACTATCGAAACTGAACGCACTGATAGCAGAGAGGCACTTCACATGTAGTTTAGGCTGCTCGAGCACTAGTAGTAGAGAAACAGTGATCTAAATCAACAGGCTATTGACAGGGAACACAGTAGAAGATAGCAGTCGGAGCAGCAGGGGCTGGAGCAGGAGCGCGAACTAGAGCCAGAGGAGCAACTCATGTAGCTACAACAGCCTTTGTACCAGCATCAGCAGCGCGGGAGAGAGCAAGAGCAGAGCAGCAGCAGGAGCAAGGGGAAGAGCGAAGCAGCAACATGAGCGAGCAAGCGAGAGCCGGAGTAGCAGCTTCGGCTGGTATGGATGTCGCCGCCAAGGGAGCCTTGCACTTGGGGAGAGCCACCATGGAGATGTCACCGGTGGCGCTGACTACGAGGTAGCCATGCCATGGGGGAGCGGCATCGAGCACCGGCGGCGCCAGGAAGTCGAGTTAAGGAGAAGGTGTGATGCAATGAGTGTACAACCTCTTTGGTGGCGCCGAGTAGGCCTTCGCTTCGTCCGAGGAGTCGGTGAGAATGATGCGGTTCTAGTGAAGCAGGTTAAGGCGGTGTTGTGGGGATGGAGCAGCCGTGATAGATGACGCGGTCGTCGGAGAATCTCCTTGGAGGTGGAGGGCGGCGCGGCTGAACCGGCGGGACCACAAGATCGACGACGGATCCTCATCTGGGGCGCTGGATGGGGTACATCCAGCTGTTGCGGTGAACGACGTCATCGGGGAAGCGGCTTCGGCTGGGCAGCGGTGGGGTGGCGGACGGCGTAGGGTGGGGTTTCCGTTTGGAGGAGAGAGGTTATGGAGGCGTGGGTTTTTGAATGGCGAAAAGGAGGTGATGGGAGGGGGGAAACCATGACTTAGCGACGCGCTTGTCCAAAATGTAGGGTATGTTAACAAAGTACCCCCACCGATTTGAACAAGCAGCCCTTTTGGCTGACGGTTAGAAGGGGGATTTTGCGTGTTGGGATTTGGAGCTGGAGGGAGTTTTCACGTGCGCTGTAATTTCGGGATATGGAGGCGCAAGTTGTGAAGGCGCGAGTTTACGGAGCACAAACAGACAAAGCGATATCTGAATTTTTGGCATAACAAGGCGCGGGTTGAAATTTTGGGACAAGCCTAACATGTAATAATGTACATACCAAATAAATTTGCGCTTCCCTGGATGAACAAAACAAAAACAAAAACTATTCGCACCACACAAAGGGAGAGTCTTGTCTTGTTTTACTGTAAAAATGCTATTCAAAACTATGAATCCATGTTTTGTCCAATTAAATTTTTTGCTACATGTATAATGCATGTAACCTACTCATACGAACATTTTAGTGCATTCCAAATGTATATAATAGCGCTGCTATTCGAACTAAATTTGAATTCGTTTCTCTATTTTAATAAGAATATACAATCATGATTGTTGCCAAGTTAAACCATCATTTGTATATTATCTTAACAACACACCACATGATTACAATAGAGTTAGATATGAACTTGAATTCAAAATTTTGAATACACTTGATGTTGATTCCAAATAATAGTACATTTGAAGTATTAGCTAGATCTTCATAATATAAACCATGTTTCATATGTACACTGTATTTATCACACAAATTATATGTCACACCCTCATATTTGGCCCTTTCTTTTTCTTTTGGTTTTCTATGGATTTTGCTTGAGATTTCTTTTTCCGTGGCTATGTGGTCTGGAAACTCGAGAAGATCACCTCTTCACAGTCTCAAAGTGGCTTGTCATCCTCAAATCCCTCCCAGGACCTGGTCATTTCCATCTTGGCCCAATCCTAAATTCTTTTTCGTGAGAATATTCATTTTTTTTATTAAAGGAATAATCCTTTTTTCCCTAGGTTGTGAAGCAACCTACCTTTCTGCTTTGTCAAAAACTCCCTAATAATTCTCATAAATCTTCGGGATATATCTTTCATATATATGTAAAAATCCTTCCTTGCCATGTTAAAAAATAATTCACAAATACTCCTTTTGGTATTCTGCCCCAAATGGCACTTTGTTAAGGAAGTGTCATTACTATCTTCTTGACTGCCCTCAAATGAGCACTCTTTCCTATCCATATCATTGCCGCATGGCAAAATTCAACTATATTTGCTTAGTAAATATTTCTCCACAATTTTCCAAAGTTTCTGTCCAGAAAGGAACTTTGTGAAGGAGGTACAAGCTAGGCATATTCAAATGATTTGAAATTTTGTCACATCCTCAATATTCTCAAATCATAGCTATATTGCAATTTGAGCTCATTTCACTACTCCATGTGAGCTCATCATCAAATCTTTGCTTCTGGTCAGATTTTTAGTTTGTGAAGCAACTATATTTTATATTGCTTCATTATTGCTAAAACTTTACCAGGACCTTCTCCTACCTACATAACAGTTGTCCACAAAATTTGAGCTTATATCTTGTAGCCATTTTCTCTCTAAAAATTCCCCAAGTTTCTGGTTAGAATAAAGCATTGTGAAGCAAGTACTACTTTGGTGTATCCAATTGGTAAGAAATTTTTACAGTGTTTTCATATGATCAAAAGATCAACCTAATCGAAACTTCAGCTCCATCCAATGCTCTATATGAGCGCAACATCAAATTCTTCCTTTCTGACCAGTGGGGTCACTTGTACAACAAGTGCTATATTTTTCTCCAATTGAGCTGATTTTTGGCCAGCACAGTGTTCTTAGCATGTGTCAACACCATGTCAAAGATCAGTCTCTATATCCTCTTGGATGTTCCTCACCACAGCACAAACACCTTGCTCTTCAGCTGGTTTGGAGCTAAGTCCAAATCTCTTCTTTGCCCCTGCCCTTGGTTCTTTCATCCTTGGCACTCTCTATCGACTAGTCCATCTCCCACGGTTTGGAAGCACAGCGCGTATGTCACCGCCGGGTTCACGCAGTGATCATGGGGCTGGCATGCCAAACAGGGCGCTCTGGCACACCGCGACCACTGTTTTCGCCCACTCCCTCATCTTCTCGAGCCATCGCCGTGTCCTGGAGCTCCCTAGTGATCCTCTGCTTCATCCTGTGCCTCTGCCCTGTCCTATCTCGCCGTCGTTGAGTCACATCGAGCTCACCCGTGACCTAACCTCCTCTGCTCTCTCCTTGTCTAGTCAGCTGACACTTCTCAAACGCACTCGATCCCTCCCCATGGCTATAAATGGCATCCCCGACCTCCTCCGCACCTCACCGCTCTCTCCCCTGCCCTCCTAGTCCACCGAAGCCACGTCACCGCGCCCCCATCCCCTCCCCACCCCCTCGTTTCCTTGTTGGAACCACTCTGGCTACCATCCCCAAGAACGGCCGCCCCCGCCCTGCTCCTCTATTCGCCAACGCCGCCGTTGCTTTGTCCCTTCCCCGGCGCAAGTGGTCCCCTGGTTGGATGCGGCGACGCCTCCCGCACCCTCCGGTGGCCGGAGCTCGATCAAAGACAGCCTGAGTCGCCTGTCACCGTCCTCACCTCTGCCTCGCCTCCCTTGTTTCTCTATCGAGAGGTAGAAGAAGACATGGAGGAGGAGAGAGAGATTTAGGCAGGACCCACCCGTCAGCCTAACAAGGCTGGGCCCGTGCCTGAGTAAGTGGAGACACATTTTTCAAATTACGCTTTCGGTTAAGGGAAGCATATTTTTCTTTCTCTACGGCTGAGAATGCACTTTACAATGCAGGAGTCGTATTTTGCCCAAAGGCGCTTTCTGTCTTAAGCCGCTAGGGGCTAGTTTGTGAGAATCTTTTTACAAATTAGTCCCTAGACTTCCACCTTCCGTATCTTTGCGACCGTAACTCCGAATCAGGTGATTCCAAAGCCCACGTCTTCATCTCATCGAGCTGTTCCGTTGGTATGATTTTCACTATGTGTTCACATATTGGAAATGACCATTTTGCCCTTTCCCTTAACTAGCCCCCTCCGAGGGAGAAACATTTCGGCGAACCTTTCCGCAAGTTCATCGCACTTCTTCCTGGAGACTCTATCAACCCAGGCAAGCCATGACAACCACTTGCATGACAGCCTTTCAGTAGCAATGGTTTTCCAGTTGAATATTTTGAATAATGTGTGCATGTTAATATTTTCGTGAAAGCTTTATACGCTTATGGATGAATGCTCTTTACTATGCCGTGATCATTTTAAATGATTCCTTGCCATTGCTATTATCATGTTATATTCTCATAATTATTTTTGATGCAAGTGATCATGCTCTGGTTTGTATGTAGTGTTATACTGTTATTCTAAACCCTCGGTATGCCATGCTCATGTGCATTAGTAGAATAGATATTGTTGCTATAATTCATATGTTATGTTTACCATCGATGCTCATGTTGATACCATGTTCATGTGTAATTGTCATTTTATTATGCTTTTTATTTTTCAGCTAATTTATTTTCAAGTTTAACCGGATATTAATAGAACTTGAACACATGTTGGCTGAGTCATAGTGCCATCGAGACGAGCTGACCAGTGCAACCACATTCAATTTTATGGGAAGGCCTGATACGTCTCTAACGTATCTATAATTTTTTATCGTTCCATGCTATTATATTACCCCTTTTGGATGTTTATGGGCTTTATTTTACACATTTATATCATTTTTGGGACTAACCTACTAACCGGAGGCCCAGCCCATATTGCTGTTTTTTTGCCTATTCCAGTATTTCAAAGAAAAGGAATATCAAACGGAGTCCAAACGGAATGAAACCTTCGAGAGCGTGATTTTTGGAACGAACGTGATCCAGAGGACTTGGAGTGCAAGTCAAGAAGCAGTCGAGGCTCCCACGAGATAGGAGGGCACCCCCCCCTATAGGGCGTTCCCCCCTGTCTCGTGGGCCCCTCGGGCGGCCACCGACAGACTTCTTCCTCCTATATATACCTACGTACCCCGAAAACATCCAGGAGAAGGACGAAACACAATTTCCACCACCGTAACCTTCTGTATCAGCGAGATCTCATCTTGGAGCCTTCGCCGGCACTCTGCTAGATGGCTTCTTCTCTCTTTTTGGATCTCAATACAATGTTCTCCCCCTCTCTTGTGGAGATTTATTCGATGTAAACTCTTTTTGCGGTGTGTTTGTCGAGATCCGATGAATTGTGGGTTTATGATCAAGTTTATCTATGAATAATATTTGAATCTTCTCTGAATTCTTTTATGTATGATTGAGTTATCTTTGCAAGTCTCTTCGAATTATCAGTTTGGTTTGGCCTACTAGATTGATCTTTCTTGCCATGGGAGAAGTGCTTAGCTTTGGGTTCAATCTTGCGGTGTCCTTACCCAGTGACAGAAAGGGTTGCAAGGCACGTATTGTATTGTTGCCATCGAGGATAACAAGATGGGGTTTATATCATATTGCTTGAGTTTATCCCTCTACATCATGTCATCTTGCTTGATGTGTTACTCTGTTCTTATGAACTTAATACTCTAGATGCAGGCAGGAGTCGGTCGATGTGTGGAGTAATAGTAGTAGATGCAGGCAGGAGTCGGTCTACTTGTTGCGGACGTGATGCCTATATACATGATCATGCCTAGATAATCTCATAATTATTCGCTTTTCTATCAATTACTCGACAGTAATTTGTTCACCCACCGTAATACTTATGCTATCTTGAGAGAAGCCACTAGTGAAACCTATGGCCCCCGGGTCTATCTCCTATCATATTTGCTTCCAATCTACTTTTATTTGCAACTTTACTTTTTGCATCTATATAATAAAATACCAAAAATATATTTATCTTATCTTATTATCTTTATTAGATCTCACTTTCGCAAGTGGCCGTGAAGGGATTGACAACCCCTTTATTGCGTTGGTTGCGAGTTCTTTGTTTGTTTGTGTAGGTGCGTGGGACTTTTGAGGAGCCTCCTACTGGATGGATACCTTGGTTCTCAAAAACTGAGGGAAATACTTACGCTACTCTGCTGCGTCACCCTCTCCTCTTCGAGGAAAACCAACGCAAGCTCAAGACGTAGCAAGAAGGATTTCTGGCGCCGTTGCCGGGGAGGTCTTCGCTCAAGTCAAGACATACCAAGTACCCATCACAAACCCATCTTCCTTTCATTTACATTATTTGCCATTTGCCTCTCGTTTTCCTCTCCCCCACTTCACCCTTGCCGTTTTATTCGCCCTCTCTTTCCCAATCTCCTCCTCTCTTTTCGCTTGCCGTTTTTCTGCTTGCTTGTGTGCCTGTTTGTCCTTATGTCTTTGCCTAAGGGTCCTGACCACCTTCTCAAAAGGATGGAAGAGATTTAATCAAATATTAGAAGCTTTATGAATTTGCAATTTGAGCATAATAATTTCTTTAGAAAAGAGCTTAAGGAACAAAAAGGTTTTTTGGGTTTTATGAACAAAGAGCTTGATGATATGAATAAAGAATTTTATGGTGTTAACGCTCAAATTACCCGGCTTGAAAATTCTATAGCCAAAATTTCTGATAAGCAAGCCAACTTAGTCAATAAGATGGCTGCCAAACCAGAAAAGTTAGATGAAAATAATGATGAAGATCTTAAAGTTATTGATGCATCTCCTATTAGATCTATGTTTTGCAATATGAATCTTGGTAATTATGGGACTGATGATGAGTCAACTTTACCTAGAAGGCGTCCCAAGAATTCGGAGTTTTTAGATCTTGATGCTAAATTTGGTAAAAGTGGGATTGGAGAGGTCACAACTTTAAATAGCATTGAACCCACTATCTCAGATTTCAAGGATTTTGATTATGATAATTATTCTTTAGAAGGTTGTATTTCCTTGTTGCAATCCGTTGTTAATTCTCCTCATGCTTATAGTCAAAACAAAGTTTTTACCAAACATATCGTTGATGCCTTGGTGCAATCTTATGATGAACAACTTAATTTGGAAGTTTCTATACCTAGAAAACTTAATGATGAGTGGGAACCTACTATAAAGATTAGAATTAAAGATCATGAGTGTTTTGCTTTGTCTGATTTGGGTGCTAGTGTTCCACGATTCCAAAAACTTTATGTGATATTCTAGGTTTCCATGATCTTGATGATTGCTCTTTAAATTTTCACCTTGCGGATTCCACCATTAAAAAGGCAATGGGAAGGATCAATGATGTTCTCATTGTTGCAAATAGAAATTTGGTGCCCGTGGATTTTATCGTTCTTGATATAGATTGCAATCTTTCTTGCCCTATTATTCTTGGTAGACCTTTCCTTAGAACGATTGGCGCGATTATTGATATGAAGGAAGGGAATATTAGATTCCAATTTCCATTAAAGAAAGGCATGGAGAACTTTCCAAGAAAGAAAGTCAAATTACCTTATGAATCTATCATGCAGGCTACTTATGAATTTAGTGCCAAAGATGGCACTCGTTAGATCTATCTTTGCTTTTATGCCTAGCTAGGGGCGTTAAACGATAGCGCTTGTTGGGAGGCAACCCAATTTTCTTTTTGTTTTTTATTTTTGCTCCTGTTTAGTAATAAATCTTGCATCTACCTTCTGTTTAGATGTGTTTTTATCTTTTAATTAGTGTTTGTGCCAAGTAGAACCTATAGGATAACCTATGATGATAGTTGATTTGATTCTGCTGAAAAACAGAAACTTTGCACGCACTAATATAATTTTGTTAAATCACAGGAACATGCTTTTGAGTTGATTTTTATTGATTCTGATCAATAAAAAAATTGTCAAGGACTTCCTATTTTGGTAGGATTTTTAGAGTTCCATAAGTTTGCGTTAGTTACAGATTGCTACAGACTGTTCTGTTTTTGACAGATTCTATTTTTCGTGTGTTGTTTGCTTATTTTGATGCATCTATGGCTAGTAAATTAGTTTATAAACCATAGAAAAGTTGGAATACAGTAGGTTTAAAACCAAAATAAATTAATAATGAGTTCATTACAGTAACTTATTTGGTGGTTTTGTTTTCTTTCACTAACGGAGCTTATAAGATTTCCTGTTGAGTTTTGTGTTGTGAAGTTTTCAAGTTTTGGGTAAAGCTTTTATGGACTATGGAATAGAGGGTGGCAAGAGCCTAAGCTTGGGGATGCCCAAGGCACCCCAAGATATTCAAGAATAGCCAAAAGCCTAAGCTTGGGGATGCCCCGGGAAGGCATCCCCTCTTTCGTCTTCGTTCATTGGTAACTTTACTTGGAGCTATATTTTTATTCGCCACGTGATATGTGTTTTGCTTGGAGCGTCGTGTATTATATTAGTCTTTGCTTTTTAGTTTACCACAATCATCCTTGCTGTACACACCTTTTGGGATAAGCCTATTTGATTAGAATTTGCTAGAATACTCTATGTGCTTCACCTATATCTTTTGAGCTTGATAAGTTTTTTCTCTAGTGCTTCACTTATATATTTTAGAGCACGATGGTGTCTTAATTTTGTAGAAATTATTAGTCTCTCATGCTTCACTTATATTATTTTGAGAGTCTTTTAGAACAGCATGGTATTTGCTATGGTTATAAAATTGGTCCTAGAATGGTAGGCATCCAAGTTGGGTATAATAAAAACTATCATAGGAAGTGAATTGGATGCTATGATCAATTTGATACTTGATAATTGTTTTGAGATATGGAGGTAGTGATATTAAAGTCATGCTAGTTGGGTGATTATGAATTTAAAGAATGCTTGTGTTGAAGTTAGCAAGTCCCGTAGCATGGTTAAAGTTGTGTAACAAATTTGAAACATGAAGTGTACCTGGCTTGTGCATCCTTATGAGTGGCGGTCGGGGACGAGCGATGGTCTTTTCCTACCAATCTATCCCCCTAGGAGCATGCATGTAGTACTTGATTTTTGATGACTTCTAAATTTTTGCAATAAGTATATGAGTTCTTTTGACTAATGTTGAGTCCATGGATTATACGCACTTTTACCTTTCCACCATTGCTAGCCTCTTCGGTACCGTGCATTGCCCTTTCTCACCTTGAGAGTTGGTGCAAACTTCACTGGTGCATCCAAACCCCGTGATACGATACGCTCTATCACACATAAACTTCCTTATATCTTCCTCAAAACAGCCACCATACCTACCTATTATGGCATTTCCATAGCCATTCCGAGATATATTGCCATGCAACTTTCCACCGTTCCGTTCATCATCATCATGACATACTTTACTTTTGTCATATTGCCATTTCATGATCATGTAGTTGACATCGTATTTGTGGCAAAGCCACCATGCATTATTTTTCATACATGTCACTCTTGATTCATTGCACCATCCCGGTACACCGCCGGAGGCATTCATATAGAGTCATATCTTGTTCTAGTTTCGAGTTGTAATTCATATGTTGTAATCAATAGAAGTGTGATGATCATCATTATTAGAGCATTGCCCAAAGAAGAAAAGAAAAGGAAAAAAAGAAAGGCCAAAAGAAAAAAATAAAGGCCCAAAAAAAGAAAAAAAGAAAAAGGAAAATAAATAAATAAAATAAATAAGGGCAATGCTACTATCTCTTTTTCCACACTTGTGCTTCAAAGTAGCACCTTGTTCTTCATGTAGTGAGTCTCATCTTTTTGTGCTTCAAAGTAGCACCATGTTTTTCATATAGTGAGTCTCATAAGTTGTCTTCTTCATACTAGTGGGAATTTTTCATTATAGAACTTGGCTTGCATATTCCTACGATGGGCGTCCTCAAATGCCCTAGGTCTTTGTGAGCAAGCAAGTTGGATGCACACCCACTATTTATCTTTTGTTGAGCATTCATTTATAGCTCTAGTGCATCTGTTGCATGGCAATCCCTACTCCTCATGTTAACATCAATTGATGGGCATCTCCATAGCCCGTTGATTATCCTCGTCAATGTGAGACTTTCTCTTTTTTTGTCTTCTCCACACAATCCCCATCACCATATTCTATTCCACCCATAGTGTTATATCCATGGCTCACGCTCATGTATTGCGTGAAGGTTGAAAAAGTTTGAGATTATTTAAGTATGAAACAATTGATTGGCTTGTCATCGGGGGTATAGAAGTTGGGAACATCTTTGTGTGACGAAAATGAAGCATAGCCTAACTATATGATTTTGTAGGATGAACTTTCTTTTGCCATGTTATTTTGAGAAGACATGATTACTTTGATTAGTATGCTTGAAGTGTTACTATTTCTTTTATCAACATGAACTTTTATTTGAATCATTTGGATCTGAACATTCATGCCACAATAGAGAAAATTACATTATCAATTATGCTAGGTAGCATTCCACATCAAAAAATTTCTTTTTATCATTTACCTACTCAAGGACGAGCAGGAATTAAGCTTGGGGATGCTTGATACGTCTCCAACGTATCTATAATTTTTTATTGTTCCATGCTATTATATTACCCCTTTTGGATGTTTATGGGCTTTATTTTACACATTTATATCATTTTTGGGACTAACCTACTAACCGGAGGCCCAGCCCATATTGCTATTTTTTTGCCTCAGTATTTCAAAGAAAAAGGAATATCAAACGGAGTCCAAACGGAATGAAACCTTCGGGAGCGTGATTTTTGGAACGAACGTGATCCAGAGGACTTGGAGTGCAAGTCAAGAAGCAGCTGAGGCTCCCACGAGATAGGAGGGCGCGCCCCCTGTCTTGTGGGCCCCTCGGGCGGCCACCGACGTACTTCTTCCTCCTATATATACCTACGTACCCCGAAAACATCCAGGAGAAGGACGAAACACAATTTCCACCACCGTAACCTTCTGTATACGCGAGATCTCATCTTGGAGCCTTCGCCAGCACTCTGCCGGAGGGGGAATCGACCATGGAGGGCTTATACATCAACATCCTTGCCCCTCCGATGAGTTGTGAGTAGTTTACCATAGACCTACGGGTCCATAGTTATTAGCTAGATGGCTTCTTCTCTCTTTTTGAATCTCAATACAATGTTCTCCCCATCTCTTGTGGAGACCTATTCGATGTAAACTCTTTTTGCGGTGTGTTTGTCGAGATACGATGAATTGTGGGTTTATGATCAAGTTTATCTATGAATAATATTTGAATCTTCTCTGAATTCTTTTGTGTATGATTGAGTTATGTTTGCAAGTCTCTTCGAATTATCAATTTGGTTTGGCCTACTAGATTGATCTTTCTTGCCATGGGAGAAGTGCTTAGATTTGGGTTCAATCTTGCGGTGTCTTTACCCAGTGACAGAAAGGGTTGCAAAGCATGTATTGTATTGTTGCCATCGAGGATAACAAGATGGGGTTTATATCATATTGCTTGAGTTTATCCCTCTACATCATGTCATCTTGCTTAATGCGTTACTCTGTTCTTATGAACTTAATACTCTAGATGCAAGCACGAGTCGGTCGATGTGTGGAGTAATAGTAGTAGATGCAGGCAGGAGTCGGTCTACTTGTTGCGGACGTGATGCCTATATACATGATCATGCCTAGATAATCTCATAATTATTCGCTTTTCTATCAATTGCTCGACAGTAATTTGTTCACCCACCATAATACTTATGCTATCTTGAGAGAAGCCACTAGCGAAACCTATGGCCCCCGGGTCTATCTCCTATCATATTTGCTTCCAGTCTACTTGCATCTTTACTTTTTGCATCTATATTATAAAATACCAAAAATATATTTATCTTATCTTATTATCTTGGGACATTTACATTTATGCCCCTAATTTGCGCCCACTCTCAGATTTACCCCTAAATTTTTTATGTGCTCAAATTTGCCCCTAAAAAGCATTTTAAGTCACAGGAATGCCCTTCCATCTGGTCAAAGTTGTTTGACCAAAACTTTGAAAATTCATAACAAATTCATACGAAGTCAGAAAAATGCAAATAAGATGTCTAAATGTTTATACAAACATCACCTATACGCGCATGTCATTTACATCCCTCACCTACATGTACATTTATTTGCATTCACCCTAAATTGTTTTTTAATGTTATGAACCCTAAAAAGCTTTAAAGAGTGCTTTTTTCATGAACATAAATGACATGTGCATATAGGTGTTGTTTTAACGAGCATTTTGATATCTTATTTTGCATTCTTCTAAGTTCATATGAATTTGTTATGAATTTTCAAAGTTTTGGTCAAACAACTTTGACCAGATGGAAGGGCATTCCTGTGACTTAAAATGCTTTTTAGGGGCAAATTTGAGCACATCAAAAAGTTAGGGGTAAATTTGAGTAGTGGGTTCGAGTTAGGGGCACAAATGTGAATGTCTTATTATCTTTATTAGATCTCCCTTTCGCAAGTGGCCGTGAAGGGATTGACAACCCCTTTATTGTGTTGGTTGCGAGTTCTTTGTTTGTTTGTGTAGGTGCGTGGGACTTTTGAGGAGCGTCCTACTGGATTGATACCTTGGTTCTCAAAAACTAAGGGAAATACTTACGCTACTCTGCTGCATCACCCTCTCCTCTTCGAGGAAAACCAACACAAGCCCAAGACGTAGCAAGGCCCTAATGCAGTCTATTGTCACGCCTCTCGCCAATGCCTCCAACTAGGGAAGGTTATTGCGCATGTTACCCTAATCAGGTAGGCGGCCATAAGCCTTGTGTGCACATTGTTGTTGTATGGAACCATTGTCCCCATTTGGGACTGTTTTTGTTTTGCCACGACGGTGGCCGTTGGTATCACGAGGTGACATTGGGGCCACCCATGACTTAGCCCAAAGGGGAGTTTGTCGGAGTGGCTAGGAGAGTGCCATGCAGTGGATCGGTTTTGTTGGAACGCCGTTGGTCCACCCGAATGGGAGCACGAGGCCTTGGGTTCCATAGTGTGGGACAGTGTACTAACCTTTGCAGAGTGTATATGGGCCTAGTTTGTAGTAGGTCACACTATGGGTCAACAGTAATAATAACCTGACTAATAAACAACCCCGGTTCGATGAGAAAATAAGTTCGTTGATCTTTAAGTGATCGTGAGAGGATCACAGTGGTATCGTGGATACCAAAGTTGGTTGCTGCTTATGGTGTCATGTGATGATCCCGTGTAAAGATCAAGCTCCTTATGGTCTTGTGGTCACTACGGTATGGTTAATACCAAGCTTGGTTGGTCTTGAGGTGATCGTGTGATGCTCAAGTTGGTAAGATGATACATGTGGTGGTTACGAGATAACCCCCGAGCAGAGTAAGTTGAATCATGATAGTTTAAGCATGCTGCATCCTAGTACCATCCAATTCACATCATGAGTAACATGCCATGTTCATTTAATATGGTTCTAGTTGTGTGATTTTCAACATGCTCATGTTCATGCCATGCTTATGTTGTTCTAGTGGTCTCATGTTCATCTCTAATGTTTGACCTGTAAATGCGATGTTGTTGTTTGTCTTGATTGCTTTTGGTTGTTGTGAGCTTGCGAGTACATTCAAAGTACTCACCTGGCGTGTCATGCCAGTTTGCAAGTCATGTCGTGTTTGCTTGTTTGGTGAGGATCCGGAGTTTGTGAGCTAGGTTATGCGTTCCAGTCAGAGTCCCTGCTAAGTGTAGTCCATCATTGTCATCGTTGTTTCGCTGCTAGAAGTTATCCCGTTGCTATGAGTTGTTCTGCTGCTAGCATAGAGCAACCTTTGCAGGCGTAGTGTCGCCATGCTGATGTAATTCCCTGTTATATCGGGACTCTTGTATCCCCAACTATTTGTAATAAAAGCTGATTTGTACTATGCCAACCAGTGCCGTATTCCAGAAGACTTGATCTCTGGGCTGGAATACGGGGTGTTCCGGTCTCTTTGAGCCGTGGTGCCATAGTATAGTGCCCCGCCCCTACATTATGACAAGTATTTAGCCCTGAGCTGCAAAAGCCACACCCCTACATTATGACAAGTATTTAGCCCTGGGTGTGCGGCGCCTCTATGCCAGGCTACATCGCGATGCAGTTCGGATGGATCTGGTTTGTTGTATTCGGCCCGGACGGATTGGTATTTAGTATATCCGGTGAGGCGGTCATCGTCACGTGTTGGAGCGTGCCCCCATGATCCATAGATCGATCTTGACTGTCCTGCTTTGTTTTCCAATTCGTCTTGGAGGTCATGCGTGTAGCCCCGGGCCATCGTGTTTTTATTTGTTCGATGACGGGGTGTGGGCTAGTGTTCGGACTGATACACCACTTTGTCTTGGCCACGAGGTGGTCGGTCAGCCGCATCCTGCGCTGGTAGTATAGGCTCTAGTGCCTCATCCTCGAATTGAGGTAACAACCTGCGCCTCGGGTAACTATTGGTTGGGCGCTCGAGTCCGTATTCCTCGGCCGCCAGGACCTCGGCCCATCTATCAGTGAGTAGATCTTGATCAGCTTGAAGTTGTTGCTGTTTTTTCTTCAGGCTCTTTGCAGTGGCTATAAGCCAGTGCTTGAAGCGCTCCTGCTCGACGGGATCCTCAGGCACGGTAAATTCTTCGTCACCGAGGCTCACCTCCTCTTCGGAGAGGGGCATGTAATTGTCATCCTCCGAGTCTTCATTCATGGCCTGTTCATCAGGGCTAGCTTGCCCGTCATCCCGTCCGGCCTGTTCGAAGCTTCGCTGGGCGGGATTGTTTTCATCTTCGGCATCATCCGGAGTGCTATTGTCTCTTGTGCCGGTATCGATGTTTCTACCATGGCGTTGTTTAGAGCGGCGCCGCTGACGTTGGCGCTTCGGCTGTTTCTCAGGAGGATTATCCTCGGTTACATCCTTTTGATCCTCGCCATTGTTTTCTTTGGGTGTGTCCACCATATATATGTCATATGATGAGGTGGTTGTCCAGCGCCCTGTGGGCGGTGGTTCCTGGTCTTCTCCGGCATCGTCATCCATACCGTCAATGTCTTCGCAGTTGAAATCAAGCACGTCGGTTAAGTCATCGACAGTAGCTATTAAGTGGGTGGTGGGTGGGTAACAAATTCCTTCATCGTCCGCTTCCCACTCAAGCCGGACATAGTTCGGCCAAGAGTCTCCCAACAAGGAGAGAGATTTTAATGAGTTTAGCATGTCGCCCAAGGGCGAGTGCTGAAAGATGTCCGCGGAGCTGAACTCCAAGATCGGTGCCCAGTTAGATCTGATGGGCGCGGATACACGCGGTTTGGAGCCTATGGCCGGAGACGAGTCCGAGGGTCCGCTAACACAGACCTCATTGGAAGTGAAATCTGTGTTCGGCTCTATTGTCATTGAGTGTGCGGCTTCCGTGGCGGGGTCCATCCTCCCGTCCTCGAATGGCACGACCTGCACTGGATCTAAAGCCAGGGCAGCTGTAGGTGAGATCTCCTGAACACCGTCCGATGGCAGATCTAGGTCATGCTCATCGTGGTTGTAGGGTGCACCTGTCATGGGCTCGAATCCGTCGAAGATCAAGTCTCCGCGGATGTCGGCAGTGTAGTTCAGGCTTCCAAACCTGACCTGATGGCCAGGGACGTAGCTATTGATATGCTCTAGATGGCCAAGCGAGTTGGCCCGCAGTGTGAAGCCGCCGAATACGAAGATTTATCCGGGGAGGAAAACCTCACCCTGGACCGTGTTGTTGTAGATGATTGAAGGAGCCATCAAGCCTTATGGTGACGACACAGTGGAACTCGCAATGAAAGCACCAATGTTGGTGTCAAAACTGACGGATCTCGGGTAGCGGGTCCCAAACTATGCATCTAAGGCTAATGGTAACAGGAGGCGGGGGACACGATGTTTACCCAGGTTCAGGCCCTCTCTATGGAGGTAATACCCTACTTCCTGCTTCATTGATCTTGATGATATGAGTATTACAAGAGTTGTTCTACCACGAGATCATAGAGGCTAAACCCTAGAAGCTAGCCTATGATTATGATTGTTGTTGTCCTATGGACTAAACCCTCCGGTTTATATGCACACCGGAGGGGGCTAGGGTTACAAAGAGTCGGTTACAGAGAAGGGAATCTACATATCCGAATCACCAAGCTTGCCTTCCACGCAAAGGAGAGTCCCACCTGGACACGGGACGAAGTCTTCAATCTTATATCTTCATAGTCCAACAGTCCGACATAAGCATATAGTCCGGCTGTCCGAGGAACCCCTAATCCAGGACTCCCTCGCCTGTGTTGTCATAGAAGTGTTCCATGACATTACCAAAATTATCATCACGGAAGTGTCCACTTCCATGACGATAAATCGTGCATCACAGAAGTGCTTTCGTCAAGGGTGATCGACACGTGGCATCCACCGTAACAGAACGCCGTTAAGCTATTGGGTCCAGTTTTGGATCTGATAACCGTTAACAGCCCCGACCAATGGGGATTTTCCACGTGTAGAATCATCATTGGCTGGAGGAAACACGTGTCGGCTCACCGGTGGGATAGATGTCATCCACTCATTGGACCGAAGGCGCCTATGATACATCGACATGTGGCACGGCCCAACAGAGGCTCATTCCTGTGAAAAGGCCGGCCCGTTTGACTTGGTCAAAAGGTGGCGGGCCGGCCCACGGAAAGCTTGTTAATGGCATGTTCGCATATAGCCCATTTACAGCCCGCTAACCCAGGGCCCGTTACAACCTATCCGAATTAGTCCCAGTAGCGTCATCTGGGCCGTCCAATATGATTCCAGCCCATTTTAACTTTCGGCCCATGTATGGCCCATGATGTCTTTCGGCCCATATGAGGCCCTTTGTAACTCCTGGCCCATTAACGACCCGTGGTGAAACTGGCCCGTAATGAACAGTGTATCACTTTATACCCCATTAACGGCCCATTATTCCATTGGGCCGTTTTCAGCCCATGTTATGTTTCGGCCTTCTTAGGGCCCATTTAATCTTCGGCTCATTTCCAGCATTCGGTTACTTACGGCCCGTTACTGTCATTTTCTGCTTGTGGGCCAAATTCAGCATGTGATTACAATCGGCCCGTTTGTGGCCCGTTAATACGTTGGGCCGTTTTCATGTAAAAAAATGTTGGGCCGTTTTCATAGAGTTATCAAATACGGCCTATTAACGGCCCGTTATGGTCCACGAATAGTATGGCCCATGATTGGCGAAATAATTATACGCCCTGTAGAAGGCCCATGGATCCTACGTCCCGTAGAAGACCAATGGATCCTACGGCTCGTAGAAGGCCCATGGATTGTACGGCCCGTAGAAGCCCATGGATCCTACGGCCTGTAGAAGGCCCATGGATCATATGGCCCGTAGAAGGCCCATGGATCATACGGCCTGCAGGAGGCCCATGGTTACAACAGTCCGTGTTTTGCCACGATTATTGTGGCCTAGTTACCCAAAATAGGTTATTGTGGCCACTAGAAAAACACGGAAAAATAACTGCAGTGACTACAAGCAAACAACTAAACAAGACAATAAGGAAATAAATAAGCAAGCAACTAACGCTAGCCTCTTACCGCTATTACACATATTACATCCACTGGGCATCAAAGTTCGCCACCAATGCAAATATAGGGAACAAAGCAGCATATTACATACACTGGCCGTCAAAATTGGCCACCAGTGCAAATAAACGCGGCAGCAAAACAAGAGCATAACTGAAACAACTTTAGAAGAGCTCAAGAAACGTTATCCTGGGTATCTACCATGCTGGCAATAAGCTTAGGAAGCTTATTAGCTTTGTCCTATTTGGCGCTTAAATCCTCCAACGCTTGCTGTTGCACCAGAAAGTATGCATCTGAATTCTCCAGGGACTTCTGCAGTCCTTCCGCTTCTTGTCGCAGCACAGCTGATCGATGTCTTTCAGCTTGTAGTTGAGACTCAAGAAACCGTACTGATTCAGACAGTGAGTTTGAATAGCTTGTGCAAGCGGTAGTGGCCAGTAACTCGAACACTAAACCAAGACAGGACTTTGGGGTTGTCTCACTGTCTTCAAGATAGTCTTCATTAGCTGTTGTTGGAGACCAACAAGGATGTCTCACTATCCTGAACCTTATTTGCATTACTTCCTTTACCATTGCTTAATAAGGCACTCTTCCTCAATATTCTGTCAGCATTCTAAAAGAAGAAATAAGCAGACACATAACAGGTTTAGCATGTACTGGTATATGAAACTCATTTTGGTGAACCAGTTCATTAGTAAGGTGGACAGGATTAAACTACCAAGTCTTCTATTGCCAAGTACTAGTACATAATAAAAGCATCAAACAAACATATATTTATGTCCTATGGTCACTGCATTGTCTTGCCAAATCAAAATAGAGACAAGGTTTGAATCATATCAGTTCAAGACAAAGCAGTAGTGAAAGAATACAAAGCGTGAGAAAGTACGCGGCATAACAAGATTTCAGATGGGTACCACGGGTCTACATGTACAACAACACTATTGGCTCTGGTGTGATGCTAGTAATATGCATGATATGAGAAGTCAACTGTATACACAATTGAAATTGAAATCAACAGAGCTATTTATAAGAGCAAACCTGTTAAAGAAACATGCGTGAACATACCTGCTGTGTCATTGGAGTTTTGATTGGATCCTTCAATTTAAAAATAAGTTTTTATGAGTAAATACAGTGGTACAAGAGCAAAGCAGTATGCATGATAGCAATCATAGTTAAAAAAAAGGCGCGCCTAGGCTCTAGGCATTGGCAAAACGCATTGCACATAACTACACTTAATCTGTGCATAACTACGCATAAGCATGCGCTTTGGTCAGTAAAGCGCAAGGCGGTGGCAAAATGCACAATTAACGCCTACCGCTTTTTTGAACTACGATAGCAATGGAATCTTAAATTAGAACAATTGTTCTTCAAGTTTACGCACTTGTTCTACATGAACAGAGTACAGTAAGATGCAAGAATATAGTACTTAAAAATAAAAAATGAGCTCATAGACCTTACCACATTCTTTGTTCAGGACCAGTACAGAACAAGATGTTCCCAGTCATCGTCCAATAAATGTGTCTCAGGAGAACGTAAGGGAATTTGATGAGTTTCTTTGCCGGTGAAGTACGTTTTCTTCAGGTAATTCCGATACTGCCACCAAGCATTCTTGAAGATAGCAGAGGTATTAGTACAGGTTACCTCATCCTGAGTTTCCAAATCGGTCCTTCTCTATAGAGAAAAATGGGAAATATGTTGTATTATAACCATCATGGAGGTAGGATGTATGGGACAAAGCAAAGTAATTGCCATGAATAAATTACTTACACATAACTCCTGGACAAACACCTGCAACTGGCATTTTTCTTCATTTTTAGTATAATATTTCCAAGATGGGAAGATACACACATAGGATTTAACAACATCAAATGCGATAGATGCTAAACTATGACTAGCTGGTTGTGCTTCCTCCACAGGAATAGGCGTACTAACTGGTGGAGTTGGGGTTCGCCGTGGTAGTACTGGCCCTTTGGGCATTGGAGCTGCCTTACTAACTGCTCTTGTTTGGGAGCTCTGTGGTGGAGATGGTGTTGTGTCAACAGGAACTGGGTTACTATCTGTTGGGGTTGGGGTTAGATAGGGTGAAGCTGGTTCTCCATCCATCGCAGTAGGGGTACAATTTGCGAGAGTTTGGGTTATGTGTGGTAGGGCTGGTTCTCGTGCATGTACAACCGGGGTGCTATCTCCACCAAGAGGTAGCACTGTTTTATTTGAAGACGTGTTTTTACTCCGCTAGATACTGGCATCACCCACTCCAATTCAAATGGCTGATAAACAGGAAACATAGTTGAATGTACAGGCATTGTATGAGAGACAGATGCAATAGATAGTGTGGAAAAAAGAGGGATGAAATAGTTGACATGTATATTGTTTAACTAAAACGGATAGCATGACATAATTTCACATATATGATGTCTATCTAAACTGGATAGCATAGCATAACATAATTCAAAGATATGATGAATAACTAAACAGGATCGCATGACATAATTCACCTACATGTTATCTAAGTAATCAGGATCGCATGGTTTAACTCACATATGTGATTTATATGCTAAATAGAGGGCATTCGATATGACGTCTGAACTAAGAACATGGTGTTGAATATTGTGTATATGATGTCTAAACTATGCAATGCAAGACACCATGTGCATGATATGAGCAGTATAACCGTGCCAAGTTAGAGCATACACCTCGGTGGGGGAATAGAACTGGTCATCTGTCTCTAAATCCATCTCTGAGGAGCTATCGGGACCCAACAAGAGATCTGCTTCGACATGTAGCACTGTCTGCTCTGAAGGCCTTGTTTTCACTCCAGATTTTTTTCATCTCCCACCCAAATGGCTGATTCACAAGAAGAGTAGTTTAATGTACAAACATTGTCGACAAATAGAAATGTAATGAAGAAAAGGATGGGCAAGATATCATTCAAATATATGATGCCTGGTTAAACAGGATGGCATTGCCCATTTCACATATATTATGGATGGCTAAAAGACATGAGACTGCATAATTCCCATATATGATATAGAAACTAAATAGGTGGCATTACAGGACATGTCTAAACTAAGCAGATGACATATATGATGTCAAAAGTAGGCACTGCAAGGAAACATATGCATGATATGACTAACATCATCATGCCAAGGTAGAGCAAACACCTTGGGGTAAATAGGAGTGGTCAGCTGTGTCTGAATCCGCCTCAGAACAGATATCTTCCTCTGGATTACAATCTGGAGAGGGGGCAGGGTTTACCATTGAACCCACCATGGAGCGATGTCTGCATGACATTGTATTGTCGTGCAAAACTCTTCTATTTTTCTCTACATGTACAGCATGATTGTGTGCAATATCTGACATGCATACGAAAAAATATGGTGAGAATATGTAAGGAGAGCATGCAGAAATTTAGAGTGATGGTAAAAACCAGTGGATGGATCCAAAAATAATGATAGCAGGCTGGTGATTGCTTTAATTTAATAAAAAGACAGATGATGATTGCTTTACTATTTGTTTCCCACTCAATATGAACAACATAGGCATACCCTAGGTGAACCAGATATTAGATAGAGATACTATTCATTGCTTCCTCGGTATGTGCCCCACGACTAATTTAGAACTCAAGTTTGAACATTAATTTGGACCTGACTTGGAGTCCAAGAGGTGGACAGGACGATAAAGTAGCAGGTAATTTTAAGCAATGCATAACATAAGCAAAAACAAAAGAGTGCGACCTCTCTTGTGGACCCGTGTACTCCTCAGGTTCATCTACTGAGTCGATGATGGTGATGCTGTTACGGTGGGTGCCGACGGCAGGGAAGGAGATCTGAGGTGGCGAAAGACGATCAGGAGTCGTGATGTCTGGTTTGGTGGATGCTTCTATGGATGGAGCAGCTCAGGTGAGGTGGACGATGTCACGGTAGGAGCAGGACAAACCACACAAAGTTCCCTTCGACACCTACCTATAACTGAAGTAATTCTATACGGTCTCATTTGGCTTGCTTGATTTTAAAATTCAGGGATAGGAAAAACACCAGAATAGGATAGGATTGCATATGGTAAACAGAGCATTTGTAAATACAGGATTTCTGTCAACTTGGGTGTTTGGTTCACAGGAATTGGAAGAGCAGAGGAATGCAAAGAAACATGGCCAAAATAAAGTGAAACCATATGAAAGCGTGTACAGTTAGAATGTTATTCTGCCACTAATGCACTTGGTCTTGTTTTCATGCATAGGATTTTGAAAAGAAGGTCCAGGTGGATGTTTTTCTCCATTCCTTTCAACAAAATGCATGAATAATTTAATATAAGGTGCCATAGGATAATTCCCTATTGCTATGTTTTTTCGTTGAACCAAAATAGCCCTAATGGATCGACATGAATGTATAGTGATAAGTGATGCAACAAGTGTACAACCTCTTTGCCGTAGCCGTGTTGACCTCAGCATCATTGGGTTGGCCGCTGAAGCAGTTGAGGCAGAGGTGGTTGTCGGAGGTGTGGAGGAAGATCTGAGGAATCTGTAGACGGCATCCAGGGCACTGCTCTGTTGTGATGGATCGTTCTGTCATTGGAGCAGCTCCGGTGAGCCGTAAGACGTCAAGCTTGAAGCAGCACAAGACAGATAACGTTAATCTCAAGTGGGATTCTAATAGCATCTCCAAAAGATGATGTAAAATAGATGTAAAATTTACATCACCAAAAACCACCTGACTACAACAGATGAGGTAAAAACTGTTGACTCTGAACTTAACTGTCTAAACTGAAATTTACTGTGGAATCTGAATGTTACTGTCGAAACTGAATGCAATGGTAGCAGAGAGGCACTTGACATGTAGTTTAGGGAGGGCCTACAGTTCATCTTCAACCTGCACCCCCCTGAGCCGCCAGCCACCACCGACCAAACCGCCGGCCCCAGCACCGCCTCGCCGCCCCAAAACAACTCCCCAGTGCCGGTCCACCGCCGCCCCGCCGCCCTGGCCAACCCTCTAGGCCCCCCGCCCCCACCCTGAAATCCTAAGATAGATAGTGGGGTACCTCTCCGGCGAGCCCCCC
>NC_057810.1:127641376-127644294 GCF_018294505.1 Triticum aestivum | reverse complement strand
GCGAGCCCCCCTCCCTGCTGCGGGTGGTTCTTCCTTAACTCCGGCGAGCCCCCCTCCCCCACCCCCTGAAAATCAACTGACCCAAAAGTCGATTCAGTCGACTGAAGTGTAGCTCAATCGGAGCAAAGCAGCAGCACGAGCGAGGGGGAGAGCAGCAGCAGCAGCAGCACGAGCGAGGGGGAGAGCAGCAGCAGCAGTAGCACGAGTGAGAGCTGGAACAGTAGCAGCAGCGTGGGCGAGCAAGCGAGCGAGAGCCAGAGTAGCAACGGCTGGGCGAGCGAGCGAGCGACTGAGAGCCGGAGCAGCAACAGCAGTGTAAGTGAGTGAGAGCCGGAGCAGCAGCAGCAGATCCAGCTGGTATGGGCGTCACCACCGAAGAGGCCTCGCATTGGGGGAGAGCCGCTGTGGAGATGTCGCCCGTGGCGTCGACTTCAAAGTAGCCGCTCCATGGGGGTGCGGGATGGAGCACCGTCGGCGTCGGGAGGTCGAGTTAAGGAGAAGGTGCGATGCGATGAGTGTACAACCTCTTTGGTGGCGCCGAGTAGGCCTCGGCTTCGTCCGAGGAGTCGGTGAGGATGTTGCGGTTCTGGTGGAGCAGGTTAAGACGGTGTTGTGGGGATGGAGCAGCCGCGATAGACGAGGCGATCGTCGGTGCAACTCCTTGGAGGTGGAGGACGGGACTGCTAAACCGGCGGGACGACGAGATGGACGACGGATCCTCATCTAGGGAGGTGGACAAGGGATGTTGAGCTGTTGCGTTGGATGACATCGTCGGGGAAGAGGCTCCGACTGGGCAGCGGTGAGGTGGCGGACGGAGGAGGGTGGGGTTTCGCGGCTGGAGCGGAGAGGTTATGGCGGCCTGGGATTTCGAATGGCGAAAAGAAGGCGATGGGAGGGGGTGAACCATGACTTAGGGACGCGTTTGTCCAAAATGTAGGGTGTGTTACAAAAGTACCCCCACCGATTTGAACTAGCGGCCCTTTCGGCTCAGGGTTAGAAGGGGGATTTCACGTGTCGGGATTTGGTAGCTGGAAGGAGTTTTCGTGCGCGTTGTAATTTCAGGATAGCAAGGCGCGGGTTGTGAAGGCGGCAGTTTTGGGAGCACGATATCTGAATTTTTGGGATATAACAAGGCGCGGGTTGAATTTTAGGGACAAGCCTAACGTGTAATATTGTACTTGTACGTACCAAATCAATTCGCACTTCCCTCAACCAAAAAAATGAAAAAAAAAACTATTCACACCACACAAAGAGAGAGTCTTGCCCCATTTTACTATACAAATGCTATTCAAAGCTACTCCCTCCTTCCATCTATATAGGGCCTAATGCATGTTTCGATGCTAACGTTGACCAAATATTAGAGCAATAATATATGACTGGCAACTTACACAAAGCACACCATTAAATTCGTGTGTGAAAGGAGCTTTCAATGATATAATTTTCACATTGTGCATGTCATGTACTATGAATCTTGTCAATAGTCAAAGGCGGTCTTAAAAAACGCATTACGCCCTATATAGATGGAAGGAGGGAGTATGAATCCATGTTATGTCCAATTAAATTTTTTTGTTGGATGTATAATGCATGTAACCTACTCATACCAACATTTTAGTGCATTCCAAATGTCTATACTTCCACTGCAATTCGAACTGAATTTGAATTCGTTTCTCTATTTCAATAAGAATCTACAATCATGATTGTTGACAACTTCAACCATCATTCGTGTATTACCTTAATAACACACCACATGATTACTATAGAGATAGATATGAACTATGTGTACTATATGAACTCGAATTCTATTTTTTGAATAAACTTGATGTTGATTCCAAATAATAGTACATTTGATGTACTAACTATATATTCTTAATCTAAACCATGTTCCATACGTACACCGTGTTTATCACACAAAGTATAGTGCCCCACCCCTTACATTATGACAAGTATTTAGCCCTGAGCTGCAAAAGCCACACATTAGCCCAAATTATAATCAATGTTCTACATTATGATATCTTCTTCGAGTATCCGTATCCACTTTTTTATAGTGAATTATGATCTTTGTTCGTCTTTTACACCTTCACGATCCTCTTCTATTTGTAGCTAGCTAGCGCTAACTTCCTATCGTGCATGCACACGCCCGCCCCCCTCTCACCCTCCCTCAGCATCCCCTCCATCGCACGTTCGTTATTTCTCTTTAGGTCGTTCACTCGCGGTGTGTGTAGGCCCCTCGGCTCCTTCTTTCCGGCACACACCGGTCGATATACCTCTCTAGCCAAGTGTGCCTACCACAAGCACATATATACTTCCCCTCTTCTCTTCTCATCGTCCATGCCCCCCTATGTCCAATACGGTTCCATGCAGGTGCACACTCCCGCCCCTCTTTTCATTGATCTCATACTCGCACACTCCTCCCCCCTCGACATGGTAGGCCTCTCGCACGACCTCCTAGCCACACCCCTCTCCCCATGTCTGTCTCCCCGGACCTTATTTGCTTCTAACACATGCATGCATGTATACGTACCGATCTCCCTACATATAGCCAGGTCGACTATAATTCGTTTTCCCCACACACCGATACACTTACCTCGCTAGTTATGTCTCTCCCTTTCTCGGACACACGAAGGTTGATCTTCCTATGTAGTTACGTATGCTTACCACAACCATATCGTCTCCCCTCATCATCCTTGCATACCTACTGACCCGTCTCTCACACACATGTGCATAGACAGACAGACATCCCTCGCCCTCTCTTATTGATATTGCACTCGTACCCTCCATTTGTCAAGCATGCCTCTCCCACCATTTGTGAGACGCCACTCCACCACCAACCCTCCGAAACTCTACCTTTGTCTTTCTCCCAACCTTATTCCTCTGCTACACATATCCATGGATGTCGATCGATCTCCCTCAATACATAG
>NC_057810.1:127598148-127641021 GCF_018294505.1 Triticum aestivum | reverse complement strand
CACCGATAGTCGAACATTGTAGGTAGGTATCCATGCCACAGAGAAAAAATGCACCTCTTCCCTCTCAAATTCCAGTAGGTCAGCTGCCCTGTATCTTTGACGTGGGCAAACACAAATTCGATGGCACTCTTTATCGATTGTGCAGCCACACACTTCATCCCTGTTTTCAATTCTATCGATATCTCATGTCCATGACTCCGTTTCACACACATTGCATATGTTACGTTTTTTGTTTGAGATATCATCAACACATTGCCTTTGTTTCGCACAAACCATCTCTCTCACACCCACCCACGTACATACCTGCACCTAAAGAAGAGGTGCACGCAGGACACAGGTACTCACGTCTCATTCCCGGCCACACCCACGTGGGTACACGATGGAGTTTGTTTCAGTACGAAAAGGCAGCCCACGTGATAATTTGACGCGTGTAGCGGTTGTTTACTCGAAGGAGGGTCGGGTACCACGCCTAGATGGAACAAAGCTCGACTTGATGCGTTAGTATTAAATAAAGTTATATATTCCTCAATGGCACGTACAAAATATAAAAGGATTGCCGTGGGAAAAATGGAAAAATGGTTTTGTCTCTCGTCACACCATCTCACACAAGGCGGCGGTGGACTCTCTCTTAGCGTTGGTCAGTGATCCGGCCGCATCCCGTCTGTCGGCAGAAAGGGAGGATGTGCATCGTCTCTCCATTCAAAGGCGTTGAGGCAGCACGTCCTGATCTGTGGTACCCGTCGTTCTCTCTGACCAAGCTCCGGCTCGGTAGGGCCTTCGCCACTTTTTCGCTGCCGCGGTATGGGCAGATCTCGGCCGCCGGTGCCCTCCTAGTAACATCTCGACGACCCTTAGGTACAGCTTCCTCCGACCTTGCTCCACTTCCCATCTTCCCACATTGCTGCATGTGGATCTTCTTTAGTTGTTTGCTTAAAATGTATCTCGGTCGGCGTACTTCCCATCTTGCAATCTCGTCCTCAAACCATTTTTGATAAACCATCATGTGTTATCTTTCCCTTATTACATGGAATATGCTTATTTTTTGTTGGTGTATGTGTCTTCAACTCATGGTATTGGGCAGTAATTGTTTCCTTTCTACCTCCTTTTGCAAACAAGGCTATCCATTTTCACCTCGTTGCTATTGCGACCTTTTGGTGAACTGCACAAATCACTTTTTTCTTAAGAGTGTTTTGTGCAGTTCCACCAAAATGTCACGCGGGCAACATTTTTAAATTTCTATGGGACTGCAGAAAGGGAGATTGGTTTTGCTATCCTCCTCATCCAACTCCGTGCCTAATCTTCTCCAACAAGTAGTTAGTCCTAAAGAGAGATTGTAGAGGTGATCGGCTTCTATTTGTGTGTGTTATGTTTCATCATCTAGTTCCACTATGATTGTAATCACACTAACTGGATATCTTTGCAAACAGGGATGGTCCGCTTGATTTTAGTGGAGCTGCACAAAATGATCGGATTGTGGTGTCCTCCATACACCTCTTTTTTGGCTACAGAGCTGGGTGAAACTAGCTGCCAAGCAATGAACATTGTGCCAAGGAAATTCAGCCATGCCTACGAACAACATAGATCATTTATATATTTTTCTTTATTTGTACACCTTCTCACAACTTTGTCTTCAGTTGTGATGTGAATATTGGCACTGATCTGTGAACCATTGAGATGCATTAGCAGCCATGGTAGTTTCATTTGTATTTGATGGAATGTTGTAACGAGATAATCTTGAGGCAATAGACATGAATCCTAAGTTGAAACCTTTTTTTCCCTGCAAGATCCAAAGTTGAAACCTTCATAGCATCACAGTACAATTTCATTAAAATTATGCGTACATATAAACAAATCCTGAAGGATTGATAGCAATGCTAGAAACAATTCAACTTCGTTTCGCCAACCTGTGGGACATCCTTCATCTGACTCCATCTGCCATGCAGCAATATTGAGTGCACAACTGCAGGGAAAGATTCACCCCGGTCGTTGTGCCACAGTAGTAATGACTAGTGAGCAGTCAAATCACAGAGCCCCACCTTTGCCATAGTAAGTTGCTCGGACGAAGCAACCATCATTTCTCTGTTCCTTGAATCCGCTGGTACTCCCATATTCCCAGAGTAATAAGTTGCTCGGGCGAATCAACCATCACTTCACCTTTACCACAGTATGTACTAGTACCTCCTTTTTTTACTCTAGAAACAACCACACACGAATATTGGACGGTAGCAGCACAGCAACTGAATCAAAAATCGAAACCAACCAATAAACTACTACTACTGGTGAGCATTTGCTAGTATATACATGGACAGACGGAGTACATGATACGTACTAGCAAACGCTCACCAGTAACAGTAGTTCATTGGTTGGTTTCAATTTTTGATTCAGTTGTTGTGCTGGTACCGTCCAATATTCGCGTGTGGTTGTTTCTAGAATAAAAAAAGGAGGTACCCCTACTTATGTTACTCCCACTACGCCTAGCCTAATGTTAGTAGGTGACCTTGCGCTTGGCTCTTCGCGTCTTCCGGAATTCGATGGTTCTACTGTAAGTGCATCTAGTGCCCCTTAGTGATTTTGGTGTATTGAAGACTTATAGGTTAAGGGACTAATATGTTTGTGAGTGTACACAGGCTCTATAAGTCAATGAGGAGTTTGATATTTACAGTAAAAGCTGACCCCTAAAAATGAATGTCTTCGGCTGAAGACTTTGGTTCTCCTGCAGACTTTGAAAGTGAAGAAATTGGTGTGACCTTGAAGACTTCGATATTCATGCGAGGAATCTGAAGGGTGAAGACTTTTGTTTTCGTAGTTTCATTTTCTCTTTCTTGAGTCATAGGAAACACTGTACTGTTAAAGGGGGTCGAGGTAATACTAAGGAAACTGATTTCCAAGTGATGCTCATCTCAAAATCCTACACCTACCAAATCCTTCGAGTGAAGCCATTGGAAATCTCATATTAGTGCAATCAATTTCTTTAGTGACAGAGACGAAGATCTTCTGGTCTCTAAGGAATTTGTTCTGACTAAGGAGTTAGGAATTTGCTAGTGCGGATTGCCTACACAGTGAGGAACATGATAGCCCTGAGGAATTCGAACCTCAAATCCGGCCGTTGTTGTGCCACGTGCCAGCTGTCCAAAATACACTCCAAATTACTACCACACTATATTTAATTGCAAACATGTTCACACCGACCAAAACCTAAATAGTTTCCCACTTAGGAGTGTAAAGTACTTGGTTATAAATACTACCTACTCCAAGATGACTGCACATTCCTCCTCAACTCCTCATCCACAAAAACAAACAAGTCTTTCATCATCATTCCCTTGCGTCTGCCATGGCCTGCATGAGTTCTGGGTCGAGAGATTACTACCAGGGAGAGGCGAGCATGGAAGCGGAAGCACGAGAGATGTCCCGCCTCGCTGCGAAAGCAGCCGACATGTCTTGCCGCGCCGCTGAAGCAGCACAGAGGTGTCGCCGCGCCTTCGATGCAGCAGACCGGTCCAGCCATGCTGCAGAAGCAGCAAAGATGTCCCGCCACGCCGTGAATGCAACAGAGAGGTCCTCCCAAGCCATGGCGGCCTGGGAAAATGTCTCTTAGGCAGGCGAGGACTCTCACAGGCACGTGCGCACTATGCTCGATGGCCTGATGGATCGGATCTCCGGCTGGAAGAAGTTGTAGGACGAGATGAATGCCTCGTTTGAAAATGCTACTAGCCTCATTCGGGGAGTAGGGGAGGACAAGGCGAAGCTCCGCATCAAGCTCGACCTGCTGAGGGCGAAGATCATCGGAAGGATGAAGCAGCACGAGGATACCACAACCTTGTTGAAGAGGGCGGGCGTCATCAACAAGAAACTTATGAACGAGAATGCCATGCTCCGCATCAAGCGCAAAAGGCTGGTGGAGGAATCCGTGGATGCTCTCAAGCAGCGTATCGAGGACATGAAAGAGTTCATCGCCGCTTGTCGCGAAAACTAGTCTTCACGGTCTGCATTAACGCATCAAGAAAGTAGAGATCATCGAGCCAGATTGTTGTTTGTGTCTTACTTGTTCTTCTGCCCTTGTGTATTTTGGGTGTTGCTGCATGTAGCATTTTTATTATCTTCCTAAATATGTATGACAATTATTATCCACTATCACCGTGCTTATATAGTCATATCAGTCTTGCTATAAGTCACAGTGGGTGCTACATATGTCCGTCAGATCTTACATCAATATCCGGGCAAAATTTTATTTTCAGATTTTCTTTTTTCTTCTTAAATTTTAGTCGAGTGAGACATAGCCATGCCATAAAACAGGGGCTCGGGCGCCATTAGTGGAGACGTTGGGAGAGAGGCGGGCAGCGCATGGGGGTCAAAGGGCTCTCCTCCCGCTAAGCATGCGCAGGGGTCTTATTACACGCCTCCCATACTTAAATAGCTAACCCGTACGGCGCCTCCTAGCCAATAAAAAAAGGGGACGTGTGGCGGCACGTAAATGGTAAATAGAACACCCATGGTTTCAATAATACTTGTGTTTCCGGTTGTAACGTGACAGCACTTGTTCCAAAATGACCTTGTTGGTTGTTAATGTGTGCGCCATCGCAAATCGGACAAAAAAATTACCACAGCATGTTGGTGCCATGTCATGACACCATGCCAAGTTTCATGATTTTCAGGCGAGTTTCGTATTTATAGGAATTTAAAAACCAAGTTTCTTGATGTTTCCGGCTAAGCCATGATGCCTAGATGTTTGAATTCCATTCCCATTTCTTGCATGGTACCTAGAAATTCACCCAAGTACACATAAATGATTTTTTAACCAAATTTGGCACACTAGAGCATGTGCTTGTAGTTCAAATTTGAACTATGCGCATTAAATGCCTGGAAACTCCTTTTAATAGAAAAAAGGCCAAACGAAACGGGAATAATTCCAAGATTTAGCACGAAACTCCTATTGGTCTATGTTGCCTTTGTAAAAATAAAGGGGGGAGCAGCGTATGTCGTTTCGCACATGAAGGTGACACGTTCCCTCTCGGAACCATGAGCCTTCTTGAGAGAAGCTCCGGTTTGCAAAAAGCTTATACCAAAGCTTGTCCCAGTTTGGCCAAAAAATTACCACAACACGTTGGTGCCATGTCATGACACCATGCCAAGTTTCATGATTTTCATGCGTGTTTTGGATTTATAGGAATTTAAAAACCAAGTTTCTCAATGTTTCTGGTCGTGCCACGATGCCCAGATGTTTGAATTTCATTCTCATTTCTTGCATGGAGCCTGGAAATTTACCCAAGGACACACATGTGATTTTCAACCAACTTTGGTGCACTGGAGCATGTGCTTGTAGTTAAAATTTGAATTATGCACATTAAATGCCCATAAACTCGATTAATGTATAAAAAGGGCCAAACGAACCCGGAATAATTCCAAATTTTAAGACAATACTCATATAGTTCTGTGTTGGGCCTGTAAAATAATCAAGAGGGGGGCAGTGTATGTTGTTTCGCACACAAAGGTGGCACATTCCCTCTTGGAACCACGAGCCTTGTTGAGAGAAGCGCTGGTTTGCAAGAAGCTTATACCAAAACTTGTCCTAATTCGGCCAAAAATTTACCACAGCATGTTGGTGCCATTAGATGACACCACGACAAGTTTCACGATTTTCATGCGTGTTTTGGATTTACAGGAATTTAAAAACCAAGTTTCTCAATGTTTCCGGTCGAGCCACGACGTCCAGATCTTTGAATTTCATTCCCATTTCTTGCATGGGACCTAGAAATTCACCCAAGGACACACATGTGATTTTTCAACCAACTTTGGTGCACTGAAGCATGTTCTTGTAGTTCAAATTTGAATTATGCACATTAAATGCCCAAAAACTCAATTAATGTATAAAGAAGGCCAAACAAACCCGGAATAAATCCAAATTTTAACACGGCACACATATAGTTCTATGTTGGCTCTGTAAAAGAATCAAGAGGTGGGGTAGTGATACGTCTCCGTCGTATCTATAATTTTTGATTGTTCCATGCCAATATTATTCAACTTTTACATACTTTTGGCAACAATTTATATGATTTATTTGGACTTACTTTTTGATCCAGTGCCCAGTGCCAGTTCCTATTTGTTGCATGTTTTTTGTTTCACAGAAAATCCATATCAAACAAAGTCCAAACATGATAAAAATTTACGAAGAATTATTTTGGAATATATGTGATTTTCAGTAGGTGTTCTCAGCGTAAAAACAGGGGCCCACATCCCCCAAGATACACTAGGGCACGCCAGGGGGAGCCAGGCGCGCCCAGGTGTCTTATGCCCTCCTCGAAAGGTGGTTGGGGCCCTTCTTCTGGTGCAAGAAAGATAATTTATGGAAAACAAATCATGTAAAAATTTCAATGCAATCGGAGTTATGGATCTCTGGGAATTTAAGAAACCGTGAAGGGACAGATCTGGGGAACGCGAAATAGAAGAGAACAGAGAGGGAGATTCAATCTCAGAGGGGCCATGGACCAGAGGGGGAACTCTACTCCCAGCTAGGGGTGAGGCCATGGAAGAAGAAGGAGGAGGGGGGCTCTCTCTCCCCCTCTCACCTGGTGGCGCGGAGTGCCACCGGGTCTAGGATCATGACGGCGATCTACATCAACAATCTTGCTACCGTCAACATAAACTTTCTCCCCCTCTATGCAGCGGTGTAACACCTCTTCTCTCTGCTGTAATCTCTACTTAAACATGGTGCTCAACTCCATGTACTATTTCCCAATGATATATTGTTATCCTATGATGTTTGAGTAGATCTGTTTTGTCCTATGGGTTAATCGTGATCTTGGTTGGTATGATTGTATATTTTATTTATGGTGTTGTCCTATGGTGCCCTCAGTCTCGTGCAAACATGAGGGATCCCTGCTGTAGGGTGTTGCAATACGTTCATGATTCGCTTATGGTGGGTTGCGAGAGTGACAGAAGCTTAAACCTGAGTAGGTGGGTTGTTGCGTATGGGATAAAGAGGACTTGATACTTAATGCTATGGTTGGGTTTCACGACCTTAATAATCTTTAGTAGTTGTGGATGCTTGCTAGGGGGTCCAATCATAAGTGCATATGATCCAAGTAGAGAAAGTATGTTAGCTCATGCCTCTCCCTCTGATACGTCTCCAACGTATCTATAATTTTTTATTGTTCCATGTTGTTATATTATCATTCTTGGATGTTTTACAATCATTTTATAATCATATTTTGGTACTGACTTATTGACATAGTGCCCAGTGCTAGTTGTTGTTTTCTGCTTGTTTTTTACATCGCAGGAAATCAATACCAAACGGAGTCCAAATGCACCGAAACTTTTAATGGATTTTTTTTGGACCAGAAGACACATGATGGGCCGAAGAAGTACCAGAGGGGTGCCCTGAGGGGAGCACAACCCACCAGGGTGCGCCACCTCGGTGGCCTCCCGCACCGCTTCTTTGCTCTATAAATACCCCAATATTCCAGAAACCCTAGGGGAGTCAACGAAAATCAATTCTAGTCACCGCAAGTTCCACAAACACCAGATCCAATCTAGACACTGTCACGGAGGGGTTCATCATGTCCATTGGTGCCTCTTCGATGATGCGTGGGTAGTTCATTGTAGACCTACGGGTCCGTAGTTAGTAGCTAGATGGCTTCCTCTCTCTCTCTCTCTCTCTCTCTCTCTCTCTCTCTCTCTCTTGATTCTCAATACAATGGTCTCTTGGAGATCCATATGATTTAAGTCTTTTTGCGGTGTGTTTGTTGGGATTCGATGAACTTTGAGTTTATGATCACATCTATGTTTTTATCCATGAAAGTTATTTGAGTCTTCTTTGATCTCGTATATGCATGATTGAATATAGCCTCATATTTCTTCTCTGATATTCGGGTTTTGTTTGGCCAACTTGATCTATTTATCTTGCAATGGGAAGAGGTGCTTCGTGATGGTTTCGATCTTACAGTGCTTGATCCCAGTGACAGAAGGGGAAACGACATGTATGTATTGTTGCTATTAAGGATAACAAGATGGGGTCTATTTCTACATAAATAGATCTTGTCTACATCATGTCATCATTCTTATTGCATTACTCCGTTTTTCAATGAACTTAATACACTAGATGCATATCCTGGATAGCGGTCGATGTGTGGAGTAATAGTAGTAGATGCAGGCAGGAGTCTGTCTACTAATCTTGGACGTGATACCTATATAATGATCATTGCCTGTATATCGTCATGATTATTTGAAGTTCTATCAATTTCCCAACGGTAATTTGTTTATCCACCATCTGCTATTTTTTCTCGAGAGAAGCCACTAGTGAAACCTACGGCCCCCGGGTCTCTTCTTTAATATATTTGCCTTCGCGATCTATTTTTATTTGCTTTTATTTTCAGATCTATTAAGCCAAAAATACAAAAATACTTTAATGCACTTCATTTTATTTGTGATCTATTTATCCAATCTACTACAACTATCGCCCGCCCACTCGCCAATTTCTGGCGTCGTTACCCGAAAGGGATTGAAAACCCCTTTAACACTTCGGGTTGCAAGTATTTGCTATTTGTGTGTAGGAGTTGTTTACGCTGTGTTGCGTGGTTCTCCTACTGGTTCAATAACCTTGGTCTCATCACTGAGGGAAATACCTACCATTGTTTTACTGCATCATCCCTTCCTCTTTGGGGAAATACCGACGTAGTTCAAGCAAACATCACACTCATATAAAATTACAAGAATGATTACCGGTACTTGTTATCGATTGCCTAGGGACAAATTACTTTCTTGTTGACAAAGGATATCTACCTTTATTACCTTGCAATTTATTTGTAGTTTTATTTTTGCAAGTACTCCTAGTTTTATTCTTGTTCTAGGTAAAGCAAACGTCAAGTGTGCATAGAGTTGTATCGGTGGTCGATAGAACTTGAGGGAATATTTGTTCTGCCTTTAGCTCCTTGTTGGGTTCGACACTCTTATTTATCGAAGAAGGCTACAAACGATCCCTATACTTGTGAGTTATCAAGGCCTTTTTCTGGCGCTATTGCCGGGGAGCAATAGCGTGGGGTGAATATCCTCGTGTGTGCTTGATTGCTTTATCACTAAGTAGCTTTTATTTTCTGTTCTAAATTGTTCTCTATCTTTAGTTATGGATATGGAACACCAAATACCAGAAAAATTAGTTGTACTTGCTACTCATGGAGATGGGGATCCTCTTAAAACCCTTGATGCTCGTTATGTGAAAAATATTATGCAATACTTTGATAATCCTGAGAAAAACCCATTCAACTTGATAATCGGAGACACGTTAGATCAACGTGAATACTTTAGGTATTATCACTTGACACAAAAAGGGAAACTATTATGGGATCAAATTGATATGTTGCATTGGTATGCTTGGAATTTATGCCAGAGATATGATTATACATGTTGCCCTAGGATGAACTCTCCACACCTTCCTTCTTCTTCTGCCCTTGTGTATTTTGGGTGTTGCCACATGTGGCTTTTTTATTATCTTCCTAAATACGTAAGACAATTATTATCCACTATCACCGTCTTTATATATTCATATCAGCCTTGCTATAAGTCGCAGTCAATGTTATATATGTCCTTCAGATCTTACATCAATATCCGGGCAAAATTTTATTTTTAGATTTTCTTTTTTCTTCTTAAATCTCAGTCGAGTGAGACATAGCCACGCCATAAAACAGGGGCTCGAGCGCCATTAATGGAGACGTTGGGAGAGAGGTGGGCGGCGCATGGGGGTCAAAGGGCTCTCCTCCCGATAAGCACGCGCAAGGGTCTGATCAGACGCCTCCCATACTTAAATAGCTAACCCGCACGACGCCTCCTAGCCAATAAAAAAGGGGGCGCATGGTGGCACGTAAATGGTAAGTAGAACACCCATGGTTTCAATAATACTTGTGTTTTCGATTGTAATGTGATAGCACTTGTTCCAAAATGACCTTGTTGGTTGTTAATGTGTGCGCCTTTGCAAATCGGACAAAAAAATTACCACAGCCTGTTGGTGCCATGTCATGACACCATGCCAAGTTTCATGATTTTCAGGCGAGTTTTCAATTTACAGGAATTTAAAAACCAAGTTTCTCGATGTTTCCAGCCAAGCCATGATGCCTAGATGTTTGAATCCCATTCCCATTTCTTGCATGGGACCTAGAAATTCACCCAAGTACACATAAATGAGTTTTTAACCAAATTTGGTGCACTGGAGCATGTGCTTGTAGTTCAAATTTGAACTATGCGCATTAAATGCCTAGAAACTCCTTTTATAGAAAAAAAGACCAAACAAACCTGGAATAATTCCAAGATTTAGCACGAAACTCCCATTGGTCTATGTTGCCTTTGTAAAAATTAAGGGGCCGGAAAAGGCGGCGTATGTTGTTTCACACACGAAGGTGACACATTCCCTCTCGGAACCACGTGCCTTCTTGAGAGAAACTCCGGTTTGCATGAAGCTTATACCAAAGCTTGTCCCAATTCGGCCAAAACAATTACCACAACATGTTGGTGCCATGTCATGACACCATGCCAAGTTTCATGATTTTCATGCGTGTTTTGAATTTACAGGAATTTAAAAACCAAGTTTCTCAATGTTTCTGGCAGTGCCACGATGCCCATATGTTTGAATTTCATTCTCACTTGTTCCATGGGGCCTAGAAATTTACCCAAGGACATACATGTGATTTTTCAACCAACTTTGGTGCACTGGAGCATGTGCTTGTAGTTCAAATTTGAATCATGCACATTAAATGCCCATAAACTCAATTAATGTATAAAAAGGGCCAAACAAACCTGGAATAATTCCAAATTTTAACACGACGCTCATATAGATCTGTGTTGGCTCTGTAAAAAATTCAAGAGGGGGTGCAGTGTATGTCATTTTGCACACAAAGGTGGCTCATTCCCTCTCAGAACCACGAGCCTTCTTGAGAGAAGCGCTGGTTTGCAAGAAGCTTATACCAAAACTTGTCCCAATTTGGCCAAAAAATTTACCACTGCATGTTGGTGACATGACATGACACCATGCCAAGTTTCATGATTTTCATGCATGTTTTGGATTTACAGGAATTTAAAAACCAAGTTTCTCAATGTTTCCGGCCGAGCCACGACGCCCAGATGTTTGAATTTCATTCTCATTTCTTGCATGGGACCTAGAAATTCACCAAATGACACACATGTGATTTTTTAACCAACTTTGGTGCAATTTGAGCATGTGCTTGTAGTTCATATTTGAATTATGCACATTAAATGCCCAAAAACTCAATTGATGTATAAAGAAGGTCAAACAAACCCGGAATAAATCCAAATTTTAACATGACACTCATATAGTTCTATGTTGGCTTTGTAAAAAATCAAGAGGTGGGGCAGTGATACGTCTCTGTCATATCTATAATTTTTTATTGTTCCATGCCAATATTTTTCAACTTTTACATACTTTTGGCAACAATTTATATGATTTATTTGGACTAATCTATTGATCCAGTGCCTAGTGTCAGTTCCTATTTGTTGCATGTTTTTTATTTCACAGCAAATCCATATCAAACAAAGTCCAAACACGATAAAAATTTATGGAGAATTATTTTGGAATATATGTGATTTTTAGGTGGAATCAACGCAAACGGGGGTCCACAGCCCCCAAGATACACCAGGGCACGCCAGGAGGTGCCAGGCGCGCCCAGGTGTCTTATTCCCTCCTCGTAAGGCGGTTGGGGCCCTTCTTCTGGCGCAACAAAGATAATTCATGGAATAAAATCACGTAAAAATTTCAGCGCAATCAGAGTTACGGATCTCTGGGAATTTAAGAAGGGAAAATTTTGTTTTTGCCACTCTAGATTTTGCCAATTTTTCTTATGCCACTCTAGATTTTGACATTTCACTTTTGCCACTATTAGTTTTTTGACAATTATCACAATTTCCATTCTGTGGCAAAAGCAAAATAACTTTATTTTGTTTTTGCCACTCTTAACTTTTGACAAATATCACAATTTCCACTCTGAAAATCTTGCTTTTGCCACGGGAATGGCAATTGTGATAATTGTCAAAAACTAAGAGTGGCAAAAGTGAAATGTCAAAATTTAGCGTGGCATAAGGAAAATTGGCCAAATCTAGAGTGGCAAAAACAAAAATTTCCCATTTAAGAAACCGTGAAGGGGCAGATCTGGGAAACGCAAAACAAAAGAGAACAGAGAGGGAGATCCAATCTCGGAGGGGCTCCCGCCCCTCCGCCGCCATGGAGGCCATGGACGAGAGCGGGAACTCTCCTCCCATCAAGGGGGCTCTCTCCTCCTCTCTCTCGGTGGCGCCAGAGTGCCGCTGGGGCTAGGATCGTGACGGCGATCTACATCAACAATCTTGCTACCATCAACACCAACTTTCTCCCCCTCTATGCAGCGGTGTAACACCTCTTCTCTCTGCTGTAATCTCTACTTAAACATGGTGCTCAACTCGATATACTATTTCCCAATGATATATGGTTATCCTATGATGTTTGAGTAGATCCGTTTTATCCTATGGGTTAATCGTGATCTTGGTTGGTATGATTGTATATTTTATTTATGGTGCTGTCCTATGGTGCCATGTGTCTCGCGCAAACGTGAGGGATCCCCTCAGTAGGGTGTTGCAATACGTTCATGATTCGCTTATGGTGGGTTGCGAGAGTGACAAAAGCTTAAACCCGAGTAGGTGGGTTGTTGCGTCTGGGATAAAGAGGACTTGATACTTAATGCTATGGTTGGGTTTCATGACCTTAATGATCTTTAGTAGTTGCAGATGCCTTATAGGGTTCCAATCATAAGTGCATATGATCCAAGTAGAGAAAGTATGTTAGCTCATGCCTCACCCTCATATAAAATTACAAGAATGATTACCAGTATTTGTTTTCGATTTCCTAGGGACAAATGACTTTCTTGTTGACAAAAGCTATCTACCTTTATTACCTTCCAATTTATTCAAAGTTTTATTTTTGCAAGTAGTCCTAGTTATATTCTTGTTCTACATAAAGCAAACGTCAAGTGTGCATAGAGTTGTATCGATGGCTGATGGAACTTGAGGGAATATTTGTTCTGCCTTTAGCTCCTTGTTGGGTTTGACACTCTTATTTATCGAAGAAGGCTACAAATGATCCCCTATACTTGTGGGTTATCAGGCAGCGTACGTCGTTTCGCACACAAAGGTGACACGTTCCTCTTGAAACCACGAGTCTTCTTGAGAAAAACTCCTGTTTGCAAGAATCTTATACCAAAACTTGTCCCAATTCGACCAAAAAATTAGCACAACATGTTGGTGCCATGACATGACACCATGCCAAGTTTCATGATTTTCATGCAAGTTTTGGATTTACATGAATTTAAAAACCAAGTTTCTCAATGTTTTTGGCTGAGCCACGACGCCCAGATGTTTGAATTTCATTCCCATTTTTTGCAAGGGACCCATAAATTCACCCAAAGACACACATGTGATTTTTCAACAAACTTTGGTGCATTGGAGCATGTGCTCGCAGTTCAGATTTGAATTGTGCACATTAAATGCCTAGAAACTCAACTAATGCATAAAAAGGCTAAACGAACCCGGAATAATTCCTAATTTTAACACGACACTCATATAGTTGCATGTTCACTGCAGATAAATGTTCTAGCAATTCAAACACTATCCTTTCCCTCCGTAACACGATTTTTCTTTCAAAACAGAATGAAAAAAAAATCAGGTATACTACAAATAGTTTACTAGCAAGAATCATGTGGGATGTGATATAAAATATCCGGGCGCACTGTCTTGTCTAGCTTATGCAAGAAGCTTCGTCGTCTACAGTCCACCGCCCGCGCTTGAACCACACTTGCGCGCCAGTTTCTCACGGCACCGAGCGAAAAAATCCTGCCACCGCGGAAATATCTATCTCCCCGCCCCCTCCCCCCACCAAAAGCCACATTTCCACTGTTCCTCCTTGCTTTCCAAGTTCAAACCTTCATTGCTGCTTACTGGCAGCGCTGCCTCCTCGCCGGCGACCCTTCTTGCAGCGTCACCCCCTCGCCGACGATCCTTCTTCTTGCTGCGCGGGTATATAAGGCATACCCAGTAAAGCTTACAAGTAAACCACATATGGAGATGGCGACTAAAGTTGTTGTTTCCATTTTTATAGAATTTCAAGATTACAATGGATCTACGAAAAGATCGTGTATTTACAACTACAATGGAATAGTATACAAAGTCAACACCAATGATTAAATAGAATTTATGGCTACATAAACCGTTGAAGATAGTTCTAAACCTAGGCCAAAACGAACCGGTGCAGGTAGTTTACTGAAACCCTTGAATTCGGAATATGGGAAAGTCGCCCCGGGTTGGGGGACTACTCCTTTTATGGGGGTCGCAATGGCTTTATTCGCTATATTCCTATCTATCATTTTAGAAATTTATAATTCTTCCGTTTTACTGGATGGAATTTTAACTAATTAGGTTTCTACTAACTAAAACTAGGAAGTCAGAGTTTTTCCATCCAAAAAAGCCTTTCTAGTTTAAGATCTACATTTCTAGATATTATGGTAGTTCGACCGCAAACTTAAAAATAGAGTGAATAACCAAGATTTCTTGCCGATACTCTAATAAAAAAGAAATCTATTCAATGAATAGGATAAGATCCATTGAGTTCTCTTCGCGTTCCTTTGTGAAAGAGTAGAATGAGAAAGCTAATGAATCTTAAACCCATTGATAAAAAGAAAAAAAGAGGATAAATAATAATAATATAGTATAGTTAGGGAATAAAAGAGGATTTGGGGATAGAGGGACTTGAACCCTCACAACATATAAAGTCGACGGATTTTCCTTTTACTAGAAATTTCATTGTTATCAGTATTGACATGTAGAATGGGACTCTCTCTTTGTCCTCATCCGATTAATCCACTTTTTTAAAGATCTCGAAAACTTTGAATTTGTGAAGATGCGGACTACCTGCACCTGGACAGAAAGACCCTATGAAGCTTTACTGTTCCCTGGGATTGGCTTTGGGCCTTTCCTGTGCAGCTTAGGTGGAAGGCGAAGGAGGCCCCTTTCAGGGGGGGCCGAGCCATCAGTGAGATACCACTCTGAAAGAGCTCGGATTCTAACCTTGTGTCAGACCCGCGGGCCAAGGGACAGTCTCAAGTAGACAGTTTCTATGGGGGTAGGCCTCCCAAAAGGTAACGGAGACGTGCAAAGGTTTCCTCGGGCCAGACGAACATTGGTCCTCGAGTGCAAAGGCAGAAGGGAGCTTGACTGCAAGACTCACCCGTCGAGCAGAGACGAAAGTCAGCCTTAGTGATCCGATGGTGCCGAGTGGAAGGGTCGTCGCTCAACGGATAAAAGTTACTCTAGGGATAATAGGCTGATCTTCCCGAATAGTCCACATCGACGGGAAGGTTTGGCACCTCGATGTCGGCTCTTCGCCACCTGGAGCTGTAGGTGGTTCCAAGGGTTGGGTTGTTCGCCCATTAATGCGCATCGATATGGTCAGGTAATCCACACTCTACCCACACCATCCTCCTCCTTGCCCATCTCACATGCCCCAACCGATGGTGTGACACCTTCCGCCCAAATCACTGTCTCGTCCTCCAATTAATTAAGTGTCGCCCACAGCCATTTTGCACGTAGTATAGCATGGAGCTCAATAGCATCTGGCAGTGGAGAAGCAAATCGTGGCCGCACGCGCAGATGAGTTCGTGATGGCTGCCAAGCATGTTGACCTCCAAATCTTGGAGGAGCACCTCGTCTTCGAGGCCACCATCGACACCTCCACGTGGTTGTCTACTTTAAAATACAGTTCGTGTTGTTTTATTGAGGCCACCGCCAGTGCCTGATTTGTACTTTGTAATGTTAATATGCAATCTAATATTCTTAAATGTAATATTCAATTAACATTTTGATCCAACAATTGCTACATTTCGTAGTAGTTCTCAAGCATTCTTGGTTTCGTTAACTGTCTTATCTTGTAGTATATGTTCTATTCTGCAATGTCATGCTCAATTAACTGTTTTGGTTCATTTGTTTTGATGTATAGTTAACTGTTTGGTTCAATTCTGCAATTTCATTTTCATTTGGTGTGGGTACATTTTCGTATTATTATGCATGTGAGAAATAAATTGAATTTGGTTGTACTCAATACACGAGAAACACATATAATTGTTCTATCCAAGTTGTTTACCATGCTTGGTTCGGTTAGCTGGCTTTTCCATTCATCTCAAGTTAACTATTGGATATGCAATTTGTTTATTTTGCAATAATATATTCTACTGATAGTATGGCAACTCTCAGATTACCTGATCAAGATCTTCCTTATATGTGTTGCAGGGAAACAATGGGAGGCATTGCGGTTTACCATCGAGATTTGCTCAATCATGATCCTTTCGCTAATAGCACATTTTGTGCGGTTGCAGGAATCATTCTAATATTTAGGTTTCTTACAATTTAGTCTTGCACATGTAGGTCCTGCTGTCAGAGGCTTAGACCCACTATTTGACCCATTTTGCATATGGGGAAATGAGATGTCCATGAATATCAGTCAAGTCAAGAAACACAGAAAGATTGTTAGGATAAAGAAACTTGCGACGAATAACAGCAAGATCTTTATTTGCATAATGAAGAAGACATCAGTCAACTATAGGATGGCACTAACTCTTTTACCTTGTTTTTCCCCTTGTGCCATTTCAAAATTTATAACGGCGATTTATGCATATCTTTGTTTTCAGTACTCTCCAAAGCAGTTCACCGATGATTACCTCTCAGACCACCTGCATGGTCAAGAGGCGATGAAGGTATTCATTCAACACCCACGGTAAAATATTGAAGTCTTCCTCAAGATGACGAAGGTTGGGCGGGCAATTATCCATAGCCACTGGCCTAAAGTTGCAAGGACATTCAACATCACTGAAGGCTCAATATTCGCCTTCCGCTTCTGCAGTTTCCCAGATGAGATTCATCTTTCTATTTACCGTGTATGATTCTACTTTCGAAAGGTTTTGATGTTGCATGTGAAACTTGGTGCTGCTACGTAATGGCGTAGCTAGCTATATCCCTATATGGTGTAACTGAGTGCTGAAGCTATCTGATGTAATTCGATTATGAAATCATGGTTGTCGTTATACGGATATGAAATATATGGTGTGTTTTATAAGAAATGTCAATTTGATTACTACATGGATTACCAATAATAGGACAATTACGCTGCTTATTTGGGTTTTCTATTGCAGATGGTTTCTCAAACAATACCATGGGTGATGAACTCAAAGAACCCACACGGTTTCTAGAAAGTAGGCGTGTTGGATCAATGAAGAATTGCACATGACTTCGGCCAGTGAACTGTTTGCGTTAGGCCAACTTGCACAAATGTTTCCACATAAAAAAATTGTGTGTGATATACATACGAACGGAAACGTTTTTCTGGGGTTCACTGTATGGGATGCACATATGAATGGAAACGATTGGTCTTGGATGCCTCCCCCAATCGCACACAAGCTCATTTTGTGTAGCATGTGTGATCAGAGGGCCATCCCCGACGGTTTCTGAGCCGGGTGGGAAGGACCCCCTCCCCCCCTATCGCACACACTAACGAGGTGACGGCTTAAAACTCCTCGCGGAAAGGGGGTAAAAACCGTTTGTATAGGATGTCTTTGCACCAGTGAGTGGATATAAATATATTAAGCATACACCCGATATCTACATAACTAGGATGCACACAAACAACATCAACGCACACACAAAAACACGGTGATAAAGAGTACAGTCATACAAGACCAAAGTTATGCCGAAGCAAGAGAAAAAAATCCCCAAAGCGATCAAAACATCGATCGACAAGGATAATGATGTTCTTCAACAGCAACACCGTCAAGAAGGAAACAACACTCGGGCATCGACATGACCGGGTCCAACCATCATAGTCTAGATTCAAGGTTTTCAGCCCGAAGAACAAGTCCGAGCAATGCCTTAAACAAGGTAACGACGTAAAAACATCAACATTGTCAGGTATAACCCACTCAGGTCTGATCCTAGGGTTTTCACCTCGGAGTTCAAGACCTGGTACTCAGAAAGCACTACCAAATCGGAGTCAATCATGTGTTGTTGTCACCATTTTTTGTGATCCTAGCAACTGCATGCGCTGACATACAAATACCACCACCATCGTTGCACAACTATATCCTCTACATCAAATCGTCATCCATTGATTGCATCTCGCCGTAGAAGGCAAACTAGAAAAAGTGAGAGTCACCAAAACCCACAACAGAGCTGAATATTGTAGCAGCATGACAATGCCATACACCGGGGATGATCTCCGGCAGGGGAGCCCGTCAGCAGACCCCGACAGGGGGCCTGCAAAGCTCACCAAGGAGACAAAGATGAAAGGGAGCCCCAGGCGACCAACAGGCACCTCCAGGACCATCTTTCCCTGAAGTCATTAGGGTGGCAACCAAGATGCGATTTGCTCTATGTAAAACCCTAGCCCCCATTGTGTATATAAGGTGGAGGGCTATGGGTGCTAACGACTTTCCCCTCCATCACAACTTCATCCTCGCGCCTGTGGTCCAAAGCTTATGTGACGATAATGACAACACCAAGATGGGGCAAGCCGTACATCACCATTCCGCTCCATTGTCGCATTCTTCAACTGGTCACTCATTGTTGTTGTCGTGCTGTTGTTTTCGCTGACTAAACCACCAGCCCATCCTCGAGCCATCTCCAATCATATGCAATCTGTCGTCGATAACCACGGTAGCCGACTACCACCGGCCAGATGGCTTCATGGCCTGGCAGTCGGATTGGGAACAAAAGTAGAGGGCACGTGTCCTAGTGCCTTGTGCTAGGGCAGCAACACATCCTCCCGGAGCGCACATGTGCACGGGAATAGGGACATGTCGCCAGCCCTGAAACACGACAAACGACACATCTTGGGAACAGGGACATGTCGCCGGCCACCTGAAACACGACAAATGACACATCTTGTAGTGTTGCCACCCAATTAAAATTGATCTGCTTTTGATCGATGGAGAGCACGCCGTAATCGTCGCCATCTGAAGATCAGATGACCGCCACCAAGGATCCACCATCCATCATCTCGATGCTACCGCGCCGCCAGCCATCGAACGAGGAGCCTCCACCCGCCATCTCGATGCCAGAACAGAGAGGCCCCGTCACCGCCACCGCCGCACATACTTCTCTCGACGATGGCCTCTGGCGGCTGTAAGGAGGAGCAGGCAACGGGGGCCGGAGTTTGTGCAGATCGGATCACCGCCTGTGCCGCCTACGGTCTAGTGAAAACCTAAATGACTTAAATGAATGGTCGCTCATGTGTCTCGGTTGATACATCCATAACACCAAATGTTCATTCCTTTTGCCCATGTGAAAACATGGAGATGAACATGCATATGAGCCTAGATTCCATAAAACACAGCTAGCTAGTGCCCATTAGATTCCATGGACCAAAACCCTTCCAATGCCAAAAGGGTAAACAACACATGATGAGATGCACCAAAACAAGAAGAACAATGATACTCTAACTGTAACTTGGAACATAAGCATCACCCAATCACTTTCAACCCACATGGCATTTTCCCCTCAGTTGGGGCCCACCAAGTTAATCATTGCCCTTCCTTCCACGGTCTTATCTCTCTGCCAACAAGCAAGCAGGTCACTTCGCTGTCTTCAAGCTTGCCCACGTACTCGGATCGCTACAAGCATAAGAAATACAGGAAATAATTCTCTTCTTCTTCTTCTTCCACGGCTCACCACAGGTTGTTGATCCACTTGCAAGCCGGACCAGACAGATAAACTGCCAGATAAGAGCATTGCAGCGGCAAGTCCACGTGATCCCATTTATATACGGGCACATACATACGCAAATCCCATCCTCCTTGACCTGACCTTGAGATCTTGATCGGATCAAGCTGATCCAAGAAACAGGCCGGCCACCAAGCTCTGTCCTGTTGCCGGCCAGGACAGGCATGGAGGAAGACCAGAGCCCGGGGCTCGGGCTCGTCGCAGAGACGCCTGGTCTCAAGCACGGCAATGGCGTCAGCAACAGCTCGGAGGACCCAGGGAGCGCCGGCGACGGCATCAGCTCCCTGGAGAAGCCCCTGCTGAAGAGAAGCAACACGCTCACCTCCAGCCACCTCGCCATGGTCGGCGCCAAGGTCTCGCACATCGAGAGCCTCGACTACGAGTGAGTATTCTACTGCTCGATCCATACTTACAATTCTGTTCGTGCAATCAGATTGTTTGCTTTGTGAATTGAGCTGAGCTGCCATGAATGGTGCGCCTGCAGGATCATCGAGAACGATCTGTTCAAGCACGACTGGAGGAGCCGGTCCAACGTGGAGGTGCTGCAGTACATCTTCCTCAAGTGGTCGCTGGCGTTCCTGGTGGGGCTCCTCACCGGCGTCATAGCGTCGCTCATCAACCTCGCCATCGAGAACATCTCCGGCCTCAAGATGCTCCACATGGTCCACCTCGTCAGGGAGAAGAGGTACGGCGAGATCTATCTAGAGACGGCGGGACCAGAGTTTGCTGGTCGGGGAATTAATTATGTTCTATCTGTGCATTCAGGTACTGGGCCGGCTTCTTCTACTTCTCCGGCTTCAACTTTGTGCTGACGTTCATCGCCGCCGTGCTCTGCGTCGTCTTCGCCCCCACCGCCGCCGGCCCGGGCATCCCCGAGATCAAGGCCTACCTCAACGGCGTCGACACGCCCAACATGTTCGGCGCGCCGCAGCTTATCGTCAAGGTACTAATAATAAAGCCTTGAACCTTTCTTCTCCTGTTCATGTTCCACCAGGCTGAAATTGGAAATGTGTGATGCGACTACTCGAAGCTGCAAGAGAGACATTAATAGATGGAATTTTTTCCGTACTTTGGTCAGATCATAGGCAGCATCTGCGCGGTGTCGTCGGGGCTGGATCTGGGCAAGGAAGGCCCGCTGGTGCACATCGGCGCGTGCCTCGCCAACCTGCTCAGCCAGGGCGGCTCCGGCCGGTTCCGCCTCCGGTGGCGGTGGCTGCGCTACTTCAACAACGACCGCGACCGGCGCGACCTCATCACCTGTGGCGCGTCGTCCGGCGTGTGCGCGGCGTTCCGGTCGCCCGTAGGCGGCGTGTTGTTCGCGCTGGAGGAGGTGGCCACGTGGTGGCGCAGCGCGCTGCTGTGGCGCACCTTCTTCAGCACGGCCACCGTGGTGGTGGTGCTGCGCGGCTTCATCGAGGTGTGCCGCGGCGGGCGGTGCGGCCTCTTCGGCGAGGGCGGGCTCATCATCTTCGACGTCAGCGACGTCACCGTCCGATACCGGCTCGGCGACCTCCTCCTGGTCACGCTCGTCGGCGTCATCGGCGGCGTCCTCGGCGCGCTCTACAACCACGTCCTCCACATGGTGCTCCGGCTCTACAACCTCATCAACGACAAGGGCCGGATGGCGAAGCTGGCGCTGGCGCTGGCCGTGTGCGTGTTCACGTCGGCGGGGCTGTACGTGCTCCCCTTCGCCGTGCCGTGCACCCCGTGCGACCCGGCGTTCGGCGCCGCGTGCCCGGCCACCGGGAGGAGCGGCAACTTCAAGCAGTTCAACTGCCCGGCCGGGCAGTACAACGACCTGGCCACCCTCCTGCACGCCACCAACGTGGACGCCACGCGCAACATCTTCTCCACGGGCACCCCCGGCGAGTTCCGGCTGGACTCGCTGCTCATCTTCTTCGCCATCTACTGCGTGCTGGGGCTCTTCACCTTCGGCATCGCCGTGCCGTCGGGGCTCTTCCTCCCCATCATCCTCATGGGCGCCGCCTACGGCCGCATCGTGGCGCTCGTGCTCCAGAGCACGGTGGCGGCGAGCATCGACCACGGGCTCTACGCCGTGCTCGGCGCGGCGGCGCTCATGTCGGGCTCCATGAGGATGACCGTCTCGCTCTGCGTCATCTTCCTGGAGCTCACCAACAACCTGCTCCTGCTCCCCATGACCATGTTCGTGCTGCTCATCGCCAAGACCGTCGGCGACGCCTTCAACCCCAGCATCTACGAGATCATCCTGGACCTCAAGGGGCTTCCCTTCCTAGAACCCAAGCCGGAGCCATGGATGAAGGACCTCACCGTGGGCGAGCTCGCCGCCGCGAAGCCGCGCACCATCAGCCTCCAGGTGGTGGAGAAGGTGTCCACCGTCCTCGAGGTGCTGCAGAACACCGGCCACAACGGGTTCCCCGTGGTGGACCGGCCAAGGCCCGGCCTGTCGGAGCTGCACGGGCTGGTCCTCCGGTCGCACCTCGTGGCCGTGCTGAGGAAGCGGTGGTTCCTGGCGGAGAAGAGGAGGACGGAGGAGTGGGAGGCCAGGGAGCGGTTCTCGTCGGTGGAGCTCGCCGACAAGAACTGCAAGATCGACGACCTCGAGCTCACGCCGGAGGAGCTGGAGATGTACGTGGACCTCCACCCGTTCACCAACACGACGCCGTACACCGTGGTGGAGACCATGTCGGTGGCCAAGGCCGTGGTGCTGTTCCGCTCCGTCGCGCTCCGGCACATGCTCATCATGCCCAAGTACCAAGGCCCCGAGGTGAGTCCAGTCGACTCCAATGGCTTTTCAAGCATCATCAACCTGTTCTTGCACATTTGGATCTGATGATGGATTGATTTTGGCGTGCAGATATCTCCGCTTGTGGGGATCTTGACGAGGCAGGACCTGAGGGCGCACAACATCCTCGGCGCGTTTCCTCACCTGGCGAAGAAGAGCAAGACGCACTAAAGCTCAAGCTGAAAGCTACTAGCAGCAGCAATTTTGGGAATTATTACTGTCGACATGTTTCCTGTCTTGAAGCAAGAGCCACATGGTTCACTTGCTGGCGCCATGATTCTTTCTTTTCCTCCTCATTCTTCTCTGTAAGTAGGTTCAGGATTTGTCTGCGTCTCATTTTTCTTTTCTTCGGGGAATGGCTGAATAATTTACTGCCCATGTACAATCACACATACGCCCAAGATGCAATAAGCAGAGTTTTTTTCTTTAAGTTTCAAATTTTCTATTATTGGAAAGCAAGATGTTCCAACATTTTGTAACTGATTTTTATTTTGTTTTTTCATCTTTTTGGCACTTCTGTTGGATTTCGCTGTCAGCTTTGACATCCACGTTAGAACACGCGATCGTCAAATATAATATGTTTACTGGTTCTATTATGCTTTTGTAATTGTTTAAGTTGTATATGCTGGAAAGAATAGTCAAATACAGTACTCTCTTCGTTCTAAATATAATATGTTTTGAATATTTTAATCTAAACTACATACAGACTGAGATGCGTACACATGATTTAGAAGGAAAAAAAACTAAAGCATCTTATATTTGTGAACGGAGGAACTAGTTTTTGTTATGTTTGGATCCACGGAAGGTGGAGTCGGTTTCACCTAAATTTCCCTGATAATTATGAACACATGTACAGAAACTTCTCGACAAGATCATTTTATTTACTGAACTTGGAAAAGTGTAAATTGCGGGGCATAAATGTCAGGACCCCAATCCTAAGTCACACCGATCTAGCATGTAACACATCATATCACTTTGCGGCCTCACGTACGGTATTTCCACGGGTGTCACCTTACCTGGCCCGGACCGTTTGCGCCTTTTAGCTCACGTATATGATAGTGCCGCTAGCATCCATATGACAAAGAACCCGGGCTGACATGACTAGTCGTGAACCCAATGTGGCACTAACTTACAGGGACAGACATACATGACCCAGCAACGAACGTGTCGGTCATCAGCGAGTGAATCCGGACTGTAGCAACTGGGCTAGCAGGACTCCGGTAAACCGGGCTGTAGCAGGCTAACAGGACTCCGGTAGACACCGCGTGACATTTCCCCGAAGGGACAGACACAGGAACGAAGAATGACACATGCCGGCCAACCTAAGTGTTCCAAAGCAGTAGCAAGCTACCAAGGCTCAGTGGAAGCACTAGGAGACATTTTCCGATAAGAGAGCCTACCAAGGATAAACAACTAGATAGTCAGATCCCACACATACCAAGCATTTCAATAACATACACACAATATGCTCGATATGTGCAAATACAACATGGCATCACAACATGACTCTACGACTCAAGTATTTATTCAATAGGCTCTGAGGAGCGAGATATTACAAACATGGGTCTCACGACCCAACATTCAGAGCATACAAGTCAAAGCACAAGCGGAATCTTAACATGTCTGAGTACGGACATCTACAAATGAAAAAGGCTGAGAAGCCTGACTATCTACCAGATCCTACCGAGGGCACAAGATCGTAGCTGAGGTAACAAGCTAAACATCGAAGTCCACGTGGAACTACTAGCGAGACTGAAGTCTCTCTGCAAAAACATAAATTAAGCAACGTGAGTACAAATGTACCCAGCAAGACTTACATCAGATCTAACTACATATGCATCATTATCAACAAGGGGTTGGTGGGGTTTAACTGCAGCAAGCCAGCTTTGACTCAGTGGCTAACCTGAACTACAACTGCAAGTAAATCTTTTGAGGTGACGCACACGAGTCCACATATTCACCATATCAATACACCACTATGGATCCGCTTCCATCTCCCCACGAGAGCGCCATCCATAGCACTCACGCTTATCTTGCGTATTTTAGAGTATCCACTTTCACTTGTCTATAAACTGTACAGGCAACCCAAAAGTCCTTTACCGCGGACACGGCTATTCGAATAGATCATATTAACCCTGCAGGGGTGTACTTCTTCACACATGCTCTCACCACTTACCGCCATTTACACGACATGTACTCGGCAACCTTCAAGCGGAAGCCCAGCGAGGGTGTCGGCCACGACCTGACTAACCACACAAGTCTCTCGTCCAGATTTATCGCCTATTCGGGTTCTATCCGCAAGGAGATCCGGCCGGGGTGTCGCTCACGGCCCCAAACGATGTGAGCAGGGTTCCCAAGCCCACCATCCGGGTGCCACTTGGTACACCGTGCCACTGTGCCTAGTCTGTCCCAAGCCCACCTGTACCGGGTGCCACTTGGTAGACTACTAACACTAATTACAAATACCAGAAACTAGTTGCAACTCCTGGACAGAGATCAAGTTGATTAATAAGTCGAGAGGGGCACTTAAGCATTCCAATGCGTGGTAGTAGGTGGTCATGGATCACAAACACAGAACTCAGTTCCTGAGGACGGTTTCAATGAGACAACCCACCATGTACTCCTACATGGCCTCTCACCGCTACCTTTACCAAATCGTGTTCACACACTTAGCTCTCAACAGTAGGACATGTTCACACACCTCCAATTCATCCCCGATGAACCAGACCTGACACAACTCTAAGCAATAGCAGGCATGACAACAAGCATGAATGAGTAGGCACATCAGGGCTCAAACAACTCCTACTCATGGTAGTGGGTTTCATCTATTTACTGTGGCAATGACAGGTCATGCAGAGGATAAAGGGGTTCAACTACCGCAGCCAGTAACAGTTGAATCGTTGTTGTCCTAATGCAGTAAAAGAGAGCAGGAGCGAGAGAGTGGGATTGTATCGGAATGAACAAGGGGGGTTTGCTTGCCTGGCACTTGTGAAGATAGTAATAGTTCTTCATCGGTGTCATCAAACTCATCGTCGGAACAACGTCTACTGAGAGGGGACAAATACCGGCAAACAAGGAAGAACACAATCAATGCTATGCAATAATATGATGCATGATCATGACATGGCAATATGATGCGGTTTGAGCTAATGCAACTAGCAACCAGATAAATGAAGTTGGTTTGAATCCAAGATTCAAATTCAAACTCCATATGTGGATATTTAAATGCCATTCATATGATTTGTCCTAAACAGCAGCTATAAGTTGTTCTAACATGCATGAAAATGGTACAGATGGATAGATTGGATTTTTCTGATCATTTTTCATATATAACTTATTTAATTTGGAGTTACGGTTGAATTTCTATGAATTTTAGAAGTTTTGGTTATTTTCTGGAATTTCTTGTAAAAGAATAAATCCAGAAAATGAGTCATTGCGTCAGCAGTGTGTCAGGGTGACGTCAGTGGTCAACGGGGCTGGTCCAGGTCAAACCTGACCAGTGGGGTCCACATGTCAGTGACTAACTAACTAATCTAAATTAATTAGTGTTAAACTACTACTAACTAAAAATGTTAGTGGAGTAATTAAACTTAATTAAAAACTAATCTAGGATTAGCTGGGGCCTGGGGCCACTCGTCAGTGACTCAGGGGAAGTCAAACTAGGGGCAAACCGGGTCAAACTCGCTGGAGTTGACCCGGGGCTCGTCGCCGGCAGGGCCAGGGACGGCGAAGAGGTGCGGGTTTCCTCCTCCGGTGACCAAATCGACGGCGGAGAGCGGCTACGTGGAGCTGGAGCTTGCGCGCGTCAAGTGGTGGTGGCGGTTGGGCCTGGGGTGGCCGGAGTTGTCGCCGGCGTCGACCTTGGCGGTCGCCGGAGCTCGGGTGAGCTCGGGGTCGATGCTACGGTGGCCGGGGAGGCTCGTGCGGGGCACCTATGTGCTCTACGTGGCGTGGGAAGGGAGTTGAGCACGACGGCCGGACCGCTAGGTGGCCGGAGGCTCAGCGGCGGCGGTCACAGGTGGCGGCGCATGCGGGCGAGCAAGGTGCGGCGGCTACGGCGCACGAGAGCGAGAACGGAGAGGGGGAAAAGGTTCGGTGGCTCACGGCGGTTGCAGCAGACGTCGAAGCGGGCTCGGGGAAGGCCGGATGGCGACAAGTCGACGATGGGGATCCGCGGCGGCCGACAATGAAGAAGAGGTCGGTGACGGTGTTTTGAGGCGTCCGGCGTCGAGTGAGTCGACGGAGAGGACGAGGGCGTCAAGGCGGAGGCCATGGACACGTCGGCGAGGCGAGGGAGGGCATGTGGCCGCGGTGGTTCTAGTCGGCGGCGACGGCTGCGCTCGGTGAGATGGGGAATGGCGAGGGAGAGAGGCAGGGGGCGTGTGAGGTGTCTGCGGGGTCGGGGCGGCAACGTGAAGCCTGCCCAGGTGTCCACGGGCGCGGGCGATAAGCAGGTGGCGCCGTGGCGAGCTCGCGCTCGTCGGCGTCACCTCTGTGCCTGCCTGGCGAGGACGAAGCAGCTGGCTGGCATGGGCCAGCACAGTGCTGGGCCTGCCAGGTGGGCTGCCAGGTGGGCTGCGGCCAGGTAAGTTCCCTCCTTCTCTTTTATTACCTGTTTTCTATTTTTTTGTAACTGTGTGGCTTTATTAAAAATACTTAGACATCTTTAAAAATCCTGAAAATAATCAGGGGCTCTGTTTAGATTATTTCCAACAGCCCACACTTATTTTAAGAATTATTTGGGCATTTAAAATATTTACTAGGATTTAAATGCCCAAATGCAAAGTATATATGATTTAATTCAGTGACCAAATATGTCATGGAAAAATGTGCAACACCTCTGGTTATGGTTCTACCATTTTCCAGAAATGATGATCATTTTTGAAAGCCATTTGGATTCACTGAAATTATTTTTAGGTTGAACCTAATTGAATTCCATTTGGTACTAGGGTTTGGACTTCCCCATTTCAAGTTTCTATCAAAGTTTAAACATGATGCACACATGAATTTAGCCTAGTGCAATGCCAAAAGCTAGGGATGTGGCAACTCACCCCTACTAAACAAGAATCTCGTCCCGAGATTCAGGCGTAGGGTAAGATGAAGGGGAAATACAACTAACGCAATCTTCATGATCCAGGTTGCACTTCAAATGAACGTTGATTCGATCACCATGTTTGTCTCGACGTCTTGCTCTGAGATCTCCATCTAACATGACAACGAGAGGAAAGGGACAACTCCAGAAGAATCGATCTTCTCGAAGATCAATCAACTTAGGATCAACTCACAGAGTAAGTCATAGCAACATCTATCGAGCTGAGGCACGAAGCATACATCTAGAGGAATGGAGTGGAACGGATGACGAAGGTTCACTAGGTAGACAACAATTCCACACTTAAGAGGGTGGTGAATGGTTGTCAACGTAGCGAGGAGTTGAATTGCCATGATACCATAACGAGACATTTTGGAGGAGGTGACTCGTGGAATCATCCCTTAAGTGGCAAAAAGAATTGCATTTGATTCAGAGATCATTGAAACTCTTTATACCAGCCTAAGGCAATTCTCGAGCGATCGTTTGGAGGGGTTCGGTAGAATGGCATACCCGGATTAGAATGGATGGTGTGGATTACCTTGTTGAAAACAACACAAGGGATGATTTTAGTAACTGGGGAGAAGCTCAACAGTAGATAGTGAGTCCACTTGTTTGAAAACTTATAGCATAATCGAGGAAACTGAGAGCAATCCCAGTTAGTGCTGATGATAACACCTAGCGCTTGTGCATGCTCTCAAGAACTTGAGCACTTCCATATTCATCAAGGTTTACCAATATCCGTGTCAAGGATCCTGGCAACACAACATACCACCATGATGGATAGTGATGGACGATGCAGATGCAAAGGAAGATAACACCTTCTCAAATTTCACCTTAGCGAGGCCAAGGAATCAAAATCTGGAAGATCGACCGAGAGACATTTAGCACTCCGCTTCTAATGTTCTCCTTGATGTACTAGCGTAACCCATTCATAGATATGGTTTGATATCTAGAACATCAAGTAAAAGATCGGACTTCGGGAACACAAAAATCATAAGGCTCAACTAGGGAGTAAATCCTATGAAGTCCTTATGGGGAGGTGGCCAACTTCCTCAATCAAGATACTACAATAATGGGTCTTCCGGTTGGGTGTGTTGGCCACGACATCCACTTACCGGGTTACAGAGAGACCAATATTATAGTTCTTGGGAAATGTTCCAACCATCATATCTGCCTGAGATTCAGATCTGGTTGGTGTCAGAATAATCCAGACTCATCGAGTCTAGGAAGAAAAATGAAAGTTTGCAACACAAATTGACGAGATGACGTTGCGAGATTCTCGGGAAATGAACTACGATAGCAAGCTCCAAAACATGAGCTGGTTCTGCTACACACGTGTGAACACGCTGTCCCAGACAAACATGATCACATGGTAGTCTTACAATAAAACACTATCGAGTTTTGGTAGGGAACCATCATCGAGGATATCAAAGTGCATTCATAAGTCCGGATTAGCTCTTATGAAGGAACTCCTTCTCCTTGAACAAATCAGTCAGTGGCTTGGTGTGCTAGGAAACATATATAGAATGGAGGCGGCCAACCTACCAAACCATAGAGTACTTCGCAAGTGCATGACTGACTTGGAATGATTCCAGAGGAGGTAAAAACAAGCCTTCTCAAATTCATGGCGGAGACTTTCATCAAGTGCACATGAATTATAGGGACTCACTTCCTTCGTCCAAACATATGCTTCACGAACGGGTCATGAAGATAATGCTTATAAAGTTTCCAACACTAGCTTGATGTTCAACATGGATGATGGAGGAGACAAAATGCTGCGGACGGGCTCAACAGCAACTCATCGGAATTTCCATATCACTGGATTTCCACCATTATGTGAACAATGTGATAGTATTGGTCAGACCAAAAGATGTAATGGTGTATGCTCGAGGGATCAACCACGAGTAAGACAACATTACGAACATCGTTGGTTCTGACTTGATTTGAGGATAGCCCACACTCAAATCAAAGTTTTGATAAGACAATAGGTTCAACAACTGATCACGAGGACCAATCGATGAAGAAATCATCTTTCTACAACAAACACACAAACACAAGATATCCCTTTGGAAATGAACTAGGTTAGATAAGCTTTTATGTTCCAACTCTCCAAGTTGTTATTTAGCTTGACCAACTAGCTTAGGGTATCCAACACAGATCCTTGGAGAAGGGGGTGGTTTACAAGAAACGAACTTGATCACGAACTCAACATAGCGGTCAGGTGACAACCTGGTAACACTTCCGAGAAGATATTCGGAAAATCACGATCCACCGATATGTTACTAAGCTCGAGATCAATCTTGCTTTTCACGGCAAGACGATATGATCAAAAGAGCGAGGAATCGATACGATCCTGACTCATTGATCGAGGAGTGCACCCGGAATAAGGACTAGGTAGCACGATCAACCTCAGGGTGATGATTCAAAAATCAACACGCTAAGAATGAGGTTATTGTCCATTTAACTACCAAGCAACAGAGTTGCTAGGAGTATAGATTTCACACATCATAGTTCACCTGTCGGCATTCCGGTTGCAACAACACGGGAACCGAGAAATGAATAATGAGGGCGAGAAGTATCACTGTATCAAGAGTTCATAGGATGGTGTGCAATTCCCATGATATTCTTGATATGAAGATGGTAATACTTCAAGGTGGAGCAGAACAAAAGCTGGATTGGCATTTTGATCTGCGAAATACAACTACTTTGATCCAATCTTGGAAATGGATGAGATACTGGAGTTTGTTTCTCCTAGTCATTCCAGAATAGAATGGCTTCACGGACCACAAGAATAATAAGCATCGATAACATGAATGCACAATTACTCTGGACTATCAATTGATAGACAAAGATCGGAATACGACTGAAGAGGGACAACTCAAAGGAACATATATCTTTCTGAGTTGTGGATGCATAGATTAGTATGTCGAGCAAAGCTCAACATTTCTTTCGGATAACCCATGCAAAAGGTAGAACTGGCAGAGTAACAACATAGAATCGAGAACTCGTCAAGAGCACTCTGGTTGTGATCTTTCGGTTCAGCGAGGAACTTCTGCCATAAGTGGTTCATAGTATTTGGAAGAAGGAAATACCACGGACCTCGAGGACTAACACAAAGGTTACTGATAACCTAAGGGAGCTAGCAATTACTATCAACATGAAGTAAGTAGGGTGAATCTCGGGTTCAAAACCCAGAAGTGGAATACCTACTAACTAAATGGCATCACGGGATGCTTTCGAGAATAATGGCCAGAATCATCACACTGGGAACGCAAAACACGGTTCGATTACTAGGTGGCACTCTAAGACACCTAGTGTCATGATAATAGCTCCAACACATATGTCGAGGCAATCGAGTACCTCAACAGACCGATTTGTGTGCTTGAACTGGCCCAAAGGGACATCGGGAACGGAAAGAAGGGATTTGCAAATGCATCAGACTATTTAGAAACTTGGGATGACTCGGACAGCATAACGGCTGTAAATGCTCAAAAAAAATTGAGACATGCTACAAAAATGGTGGCATAACCACTCAGAAGCACAATATCAAGGTTTCGAGATCAACAGTTAACATACAGAAGTAGTAGAAACTGAACCGAGGCTTAAGTCCAACAATTCTATAAATCTACGGATTAGTAACACGTGATCCTAATAGAAAGAAGAGAAGGCCTAATTCCTTAACCCCGTAGGAAAGATATGATGACTCGGATCAGAAGGCATAAGGTATAAGGAGTAAAAGAGCCTTACGTTCCATCCCACAGTCAATTCCCTTATATAACTAAAGAATTTCTAGACTCAACTTCGACCAGTTTGGCTTGCTATTCCTACAGAAAGTCAAGCTCTGATACCAAAACTGTCAGGACCCCGATCCTAAGTCACACCGATCTAGCATGTAACACATCATATCACTTTGCGGCCTCACGCATGGTATTCCCACGGGTGCCACCTTACTGGCCCGGGACCGTTTGCGCCTTTTGGCTCACGTATATGATAGTGCCGCTAGCATCCATATGACAAAGAACCCAGGCTGACATGACTAGTCGTGAACCCAAAGTGGCACTAACTTACAGGGACAGGCATACATGACCCAGCAACGAACGTGTCGGTCATCAGCGAGTGAATCCGGGCTGTAGCAACTGGGCTAGCAGGACTCCGGTAAACCAGGCTGTAGCAGGCTAACAGGACTCTGGTAGACACCGCGTGACATTTCCCCGAAGGGACAGACACAGGAACGAAGAAGGACACATGCCGGCCAACCTAAGTGTTCCAAAGCAGTAGCAAGCTACCAAGGCTCAGTGGAAGCACTAGGAGACATTTCCCGGTAAGAGAGGCTACCAAGGATAAACAACTAGATAGTCAGATCCCACACATACCAAGCATTTCAATAACATACACACAATATGCTCGATATGTGCAAATACAACATGGCATCACAACATGACTCTACGACTCAAGTATTTATTCAATAGGCTCCGAGGAGCGAGATATTACAAACATGGGTCTCACGACCCAACATTCAGAGCATACAAGTCAAAGCACAAGCGGAAACTTAACATGTCTGAGTACAGACATCTACAAATGAAAAAGGCTGAGAAGCCTGACTATCTACCAGATCCTGCCGAGGGCACAAGATCGTAGCTGAGGTAACAAGCTAAACGTCGAAGTCCACGTGGAACTACTAGCGAGACTGAAGTCTCTCTGCAAAAACATAAATTAAGCAACGTGAGTACAAATGTACCCAGCAAGACTTACATCAGATCTAACTACATATGCATCATTATCAACAAGGGGATGGTGGGGTTTAACTGCAGCAAGCCAGCTTTGACTCAGTGGCTAACCTGAACTACAACTGCAAGTAAATCTTTTGAGGTGGCGCACACGAGTCCACATATTCACCATATCAATACACCACTATGGATCCGCTCCCATCTCCCCACGAGAGCGCCATCCATAGCACTCACGCTTATCTTGCGTATTTTAGAGTATCCACTTTCACTTGTCTATGAACTGTACAGGCAACCCAGAAGTCCTTTACCGCGGACACGGCTATTCGAATAGATCATATTAACCCTGCAGGGGTGTACTTCTTCACACATGCTCTCACCACTTACCGCCGTTTACATGACATGTACTCGGCAACCTTCAAGCGGAAGCCCAGCGAGGGTGTCGGCCATGACCTGACTAACCACACAAGTCTCTCGTCCAGATTTATCGCCTATTCGGGTTCCATCCGCAAGGAGATCCGGCCGGGGTGTCGCTCACGGCCCCAAACGATGTGAGCAGGGTTCCCAAGCCCACCATCCGGGTGCCACTTGGTACACCGTGCCACTGTGCCTAGTTTGTCCCAAGCCCACCTGTACCGGGTGTCACTTGGTAGACTACTAACACTACCTACAAATACCAGAAAATAGTTGCAACTCCTGGACAGAGATCAAGTTGATTAATAAGTCGAGAGGGGCACTTAAGCATTCCAATGCGTGGTAGTAGCTGGTCGTGGATCACAAACATAGAACTCAGTTCCTGAGGACGGTTTCAATGAGACAACCCACCATGTACTCCTACATAGCCTCTCACCGCTACCTTTACCAAATCGTGTTCACACACTTAGCTCTCAACAGTAGGACATGTTCACACACCTCCAATTCATCCCCGATGAACCAGACTTGACACAACTCTAAGCAATAGCAGGCATGACAACAAGCATGAATGAGTAGGCACATCAGGGCTCAAACAACTCCTACTCATGGTAGTGGGTTTCATCTATTTGCTGTGGCAATGACAGGTCATGCAGAGGATAAAGGGGTTCAACTACCGCAGCCAGTAATAGTTGAATCGTTGTTGTCCTAATGCAGTAAAAGAGAGCAGGAGCGAGAGAGTGGGATTGTATCAGAATGAAAAAGGGGGGTTTGCTTGCCTGGCACTTCCGAAGATAGTAACAGTTCTTCATCGGTGTTATCAAACTCATCGTCGGAACAACGTCTACTGAGAGGGGACAAATACCGGCAAACAAGGAAGAACACAATCAATGCTATGCAACAATATGATGCATGATCATGACATGGCAATATGATGTGGTTTGAGCTAATGCAACTAGCAACCAGATTAAATGAAGTTGGTTTGAATTCAAGATTCAAATTCAAACTCCATATGTGGATATTTAAATGCCATTCATATGATTTGTCCTAAACAGCAGCTATAAGTTGTTCTAACATGCATGAAAATGGTACAGATGGATAGATTGGATTTTTCTGATCATTTTTCATATATAACTTATTTAATTTGGAGTTACGGTTGAATTTCTATGAATTTTAGAAGTTTTGGTTATTTTCTGGAATTTCCTGTAAAAGAATAAATCCAGAAAATGAGTTATTGCGTCAGCAGTGCGTCAGGGTGACGTCAGTAGTCAACGGGGCTGGTCCAGGTCAAACCTGACCAGTGGGGTCCACACATCAGTGACTAACTAACTAATCTAAATTAATTAGTGTTAAACTACTACTAACTAAAAATGTCAGTGGAGTAATTAAACTTAATTAAAAACTAATCTAGGATTAGCTGGGGCCTGGCCCTACTCGTCAGTGACTCAGGGGAAGTCAAACTAGGGTCAAACCGGGTCAAACTCGCCGGAGTTGACCCGGGGCTCGTCGCCGGCAGGGCCAGGGACGGCGGAGAGGCGCGGGTTTCCTCCTCCGGTGACCAAATCGACGACGGAGAGCGGCTACATGGAGCTGGAGCTTGCGCGCGTCGAGTGGTGGTGGCGGTTGGGCCTGGGGTGGCCGGAGTTGTCGCCGGCGTCGACCTTGGCGGTCGCCGGAGCTCGGGTGAGCTCGGGGTCGACGCTACGATGGCCGGGAGGCTCGTGCGGGGCACCTATGTGCTCTACGTGGCGCGGGAAGGGAGTTGAGCACGACGGCCGGACCGCTAGGTGGCCGGAGGCTCGTCGGCGGCGGTCACAGGCGGCGGCGCGTGCGGGCGAGCAAGGTGCGGCGGCTACGACGCACGAGAGCGAGAACGGAGAAGGGGAAAAGGTTCGGTGGCTCACGACGGTTGCAGTAGACGTCGAAGCGGGCTCGGGGAAGGCAGGATGGCAACAAGTCGACGATGGGGATCCGCGGCGGCCGACAATGAAGAAGAGGTCGGTGACGGCGTTTTGAGGCGTCCGGCGTCGAGTGAGTCGACGGGGAGGACGAGGGCGTCGAGGCGGAGGCCATGGACAAGTCGGCGAGGCGAGGGAGGGCCTGTGGCCGCGGTGGTTCTAGTCGGCGGCGACGGTGCACTCGGTGAGATGGGGAATGGCGAGGGAGAGAGGCAGGGGGCGTGTGAGGTGTCTGCGGGGTCGGGGCGGCAACGTGAAGCCTGCCCAGGTGTCCACGGGCGCGGGCGATAAGCAGGTGGCGCCGTGGCGAGCTCGCGCTCGTCGGCGTCACCTCTGTGCCTGCCTGGCGAGGACGAAGCAGCTGGCTGGCATGGGCCAGCACAGTGCTGGGCCTGCCAGGTAGGCTGCCAGGTGGGCTGCGGCCAGGTAAGTTCCCTCCTTCTCTTTTATTACCTGTTTTCTATTTTTCTGTAACTGTGTGGCTTTATTACAAATACTTAGACATCTTTAAAAATCCTGAAAATAATTAGGGGCTCTGTTTAGATTATTTCCAACAGCCTACACTTATTTTAAGAATTATTTGGGCATTTAAAATATTTACTAGCATTTAAATGCCCAAATGCAAAGTACATATGATTTAATTCAGTGACCAAATATGTCATGAAAAAATGTGCAACACCTCTGGTTATGGTTCTACCATTTTTCAGAAATGATGATCATTTTTGAAAGCCATTTGGATTCACTGAAATTATTTTTAGGTTGAAACTAATTGAATTCCATTTGGTACTAGGGTTTGGACATCCCCATTTCAAGTTTCTATCAAAGTTTAAACATGATGCACACATGAAGTTAGCCTAGTGCAATGCCAAAAGCTAGGAATGTGACAATAAAATTGTATCGACGGGATTCTTCGTGCGTTGTAATAGGTTATAAATAGTTTGGTATATTGGCCCCGATTTAGTTTCCCAATTTAATGTGGTGGTGTAAAAGTAGGATTTTTTTTTGTGAGGGTAAAAGGGTTGTATTACTCAAGGATTTTATTTGATAAGAACATAATTTTTTGGGGTAAGGCAATAAGAGATGTGATATTTGAGGTGTTTTTATGAAAATCGTGCTGACAAAAGAATAAGAGAGGGGAGAGGGAAGAAAAATCCTTACCAGGCAAACAAGAGGAAACACACTGAATCTGTAAGCTAGCACCAATTTTTAAATCCATGACCATTTTTAAAATTCATGAAGTTTTTGAAAATCATGAACATTTAAAAATATGGATACTTTATAAGTTGATGGAAAAAATCAAATTTGGGACGAACTTTTTTTCAAATATATAATTTTTATTTTGATTTTTTATTAATAAAATAGAGTACTGACATAGAAACAGACTGAAAACCAGTCAAACTACAAATACGTCAAAACCGTTCGGCCCGAGCGCATGAACCGTTACATGGGTCTCTTCCCACCGCGTGATTTGGTGATAAGCGACAAATAGAGTCAGCAGAACAAATAAAACATGAACGAGAGATAAGAAGAAAATTTGAAGTGCCGAGAGGAAAATAGAGCTCAAATCCACAACATTATCCACGCTCCCACCATTCATTAGCAGCGATCTCATCACTTTCTCAAGCTACTCATGGACAAATAGAGTATTATATTGTTCTTATTAGCTTGAGAAAGTGTCCATGAGACTTTCTTTCAGTGAAAAAGTCCATGACTTGTTCTAGGTGATATGAGGTTGAACATAATTTAGAAGAAAAAAATGCAAGGGGGTACATGAAAGGTGGAATAAATAAATAGCATGACCCCTTCTTTCTTTGAGAGCATGACCGAAAAATATCCATTCTTTATAAATTATATATTGGGTTTCGGAGGTATATTAATTATTATATGAAACCCAAAAGAAGAAATGACAAGAAAATTGTATATAGATGGAGGAAAAATGTACACACCACCACAAAAAGAAAAAGAGAAAGAAAAACAATATGAGAAACTTGACACGCGTCTACTCTGCAGTCTACATCGACCCAACATGTTGGTCTCTCACAATGACTCCATCCCCTTTCCCCGCACCCCAGCTACTCCACAAGGAGCATGAGAGGGGGAGCATGTGCCCCATACTACGCCGAACGGAAAAGGAGGCTCACCGTGCCGGAGCGTGATGCCTTGCAACCCTCTTTGCCCTTGAGCTAGCTCAGCTCAACTCGAGGGGTCCTCGCTCGGCCTCTTTGCATCCCTGCAGCCACAAGGTGTATAAGGCCCTGCACTATGTAGACCAAAACTGGTGTCTAGTCTTTGAACATCGATGCCCTACATTGCCCAACCGGAGCCACAAACACAAATCTAGGCATCAAAGCAAGTAGATGCTCCGGTGCCAAATTCTCCAAAGCTGGCTCGAATGGCCCTGGCAGCTAGATCAATGGACTTGTTTATCAATTATTTTATAAGGATTTCCACGCACAAAAAAACGGTGCCCTACATGGTGAAGCTGGTGCCATAACTTTTTTTTCAGACATCGGTAATGATGTGACTTTTTTTGACCAATGTGGCACCGCCGCGCCGGTGACATAGTGAAGGCCTAAATAAAAGGACGTGGACTTTCCTCTTCGATGCTCTTATCAACGGCTTCTAGTGACCCGTCGGCAAGAAACAAGATTGTTCTCCTTCCATTTTTTGGTTTTATGCTTGCAGCGATCCCCGTGTGTGGGCAAGTTTGAAGAGAGAGCAATATTATCTTCTCCCTGTGTCAACTTGTTGCGAGAGTTTTTCTTCTCTTTTTTGCGGGCTGCAGAACTGTTGAAATGGCTGCCAAAGAGAACACTATCTTCGAACAAGACAATGGGATTACAGTGATGCCTCTGGCCAGGGAGACAAAGCCGTAGAAACAAGGACGATGATTAATTCGTGGGCCGTGTTCAAGAATTTGATGTGTTATGGAAGTGACTGGTCCACATGCTTGTGTTGGGGTTACTCAAAAAAAAAACATGCTTGTGTTGGGAGCAAGTTACAGTTAGATTACCATCATTGTTTCCTTGGGGGCGTCTCGTGATGTGGTTCACCTTTCGGGCGTCGAAGGGTTTTGGTCCATGGAATCCAATGGACACTAGCTTAGCTGTATTTTCTGGAATCCAGGCTCACATGCACCCTAAAAAAGAGGCTCACATGCATGTTTATCTCCACTGCATTAGGTACAGGTGCAAGGCTAAGCCATGTATCATGTTAACTTGTTATGTTCGTCTACACTGCATTAGGGACAGGTGCATTAGGCTATTAGGCTAAGCCATGTATCATGTTATGTTCATCTCCACTGCATTAGGTACAGGTGTCAGGTGCAAGGTTGCCGTCCCAAAGTCACTCTAGCTACAGGGGTCCGAGAAAACTGAAAATAACATTCATTGCCGTATGACTTTGTTTTTGTTTTATTTTTTCTCTCCCTTTGTACTCCCTCCGTCCCAAAATTCTTGTCTTAGATTTGTCTAAATACGGATGTATCAAGTCACGTTTTAGTATTGGATACATCTGTATTTAGACAAATGTAAGACAAGAATTTTGGGACGAAGGGAGTATATCACATGCGCAAACGCAAGATAAGAGTCTCTAAACATATACCTATATGACTATATCCGGATTGAACAGGAAGATAGATAAATATTTTGCTACGCATATTTCAACCCAGACACATTTGCATGCATTTGAAATCTGGCATGACCATGGAAGAAGCACCTCCTGCCTGTTTTTCTTTTGCGAAAAGCACCAGATCTGTTATAAAAATGCACCTCCAAACGATTACTACTGTCGGCGGAACGAATCGCTGACGTGCCGCTAATGCCGCTCTCCTATCGGAGCCGGATTGACTTTATCGATGACAGCCGGGAAGTCTTCGTGCACGTGCCCTTAAGGACCAACACCCTGGAGCTGAAGTCACCATCGTTGACCCCCCCCCCCCTGCATAGATCTGAAGCCCCTGACATCAAATCTCGCTACAGGACGAGAAACTCTAACCTCACTGCCCAAGGAGATGGCATGAATCTATGTCAGAGCTCCGTTGACTACGTCCAAACGGATGAATTTGAGTAGGACCGGAGCCTGGAAGACAAACTCGAAGAAAAAGGGCCGACATCCGCCCAAGCGTCGCACCTACGAGAACTAAAAAAAAATCCTAACCTAAACTACTAACCTGAGCGGAGGCATCGAGATCCTCTCCCCACCACCGTCCGCCGAACCAACAGGCAGAGGGGGCGAATCCACGGGCTCACCAGTGAAACTTGAAGGGAAGAGTTTACCCTAGCAGCTTGTCTGTTGGCCATGCACACTTCTTGAATGGCAATACTGAATATTTATTGGACCATGGAAGAAAGCGATGATAACTAGTGGAACTAGAAGAACGCCCGTGCGTTGCAACAGGGCCACATTAACTTTAAAGAGTTCAATATTACGACATTGGCGACCTTTTTTACCATCAAATCCTCACACACACTCTCTCTTCCCCTCCCTCTTCCTCACTCTCTCTCCCTCTCTCTCTCTAACACACACACACATAGCCTATTCACCCCGCCAATAAGACTTACTTAATTGGCAATAATGTGTGGACTTGTGGTGAGCTTGACTGAACTAATAGATAGTGTGATATATTCCCCAATCATTTAATAATGAAATTTCAGAAATGGAAAGATTATGTAACACCTCAAGTCGTTAGCTACAGTGACCTCCCCCTAATGATGCAATGTCATCAGGCTTGCTAAGCCAAACTGCCACTTGATAAAAATCAAAGCCCAATTCAAATTTAAAATAAAGTCAAATAAATTATTTCGTAGAACAGTAAAACTAAAATGTTCACCATATTTTATAAATTACACTGATCTTTGACATGTTGAGCCCAACATTATTTGACCCAAAAATTAAATCTTGTCAAATTAATAAGAGGTCCAACAACAGTAAAATAACCAATTAAATATAAACCTAATTTTATGTATTTCCTTTTGGCCCCAAACTTTTTGTGCCACCTAAAAATATTGTGCTAGAATTGTGTGCATAGTTTCACAATTAACAAAATCCATTTAGTTGATATAAGAATAAATAGAAAAAGGTGTTAAAAAGGAGAAACAGATTAGAATACATTAAAAACCAAAAGGACGATGAAAGGGGGATTCCCCCTACCCCCCGGGCCTTGCCACCGAACCGGCCCAGTGGTCCAGTCCCCGCACGGTCGTCTTCTCCTGTTCCCCGAGCCCGTCGCTACAGAGTCGGGCTCCCGCCCGACCACCTCGCCGGCATCGAAGGGGAATGGATAAGGGTGACGCCCTGCCTTCCCTGCCCCCATGGCCTCACTCCTTCTCGACGCCCCCTCCCAGATCCACTTCTCCTCCTCGCTCGCTCGATCCCGATGATCTGGACGAAGTCAGATGCCACGGCCATCATGACCGACCTCGTCCACACGGCCACTGCCCTCCCTGCTGGCTAGGAGCTTGTCGAGGAGCTCTGAATGCCTCCGCTATTTCGTCTGCGCCAACGAGATCAAGTCCAGCACCCCCAGATTGACGTTGTTGCCGTCTTCCTCAACCTTCGGCCATCGTGACATTGCCGTTCGATCCGCACCGCCCCAAGCTCCCCTGTCTTCCCCTAGGGTGCCATTGACACCGCCGTGATCTCCTCTTGCCTTTCCCCAGTTTCCCCTCTCGTTTGCTCTCGTTAAGTATTTCGCCGTGGACGAGAACCGCCGTCCGCCATGGCCATTGTAGGGGTAGCCACTGAGCTCCTCGGATTGACCCCGCGGCACATGCCCGCTCCTATGCGCGCCCATGTCCAAGCCTTCAGCTCTTCTTCCGCGCCCGCGGGGCCACTCCCTCTCTGGCTCTCCATGCCCACACACGTGCCACACCGCGTCCGTCGCACCCGCCGTTGCCATCATGCTCGCCACAGCCACCGCACCACTGTGCCCCGCGCGACGCACACCTTGGCCGCACGTCACACTCTCGCTGGCTGCGCTCGTCCCGTCTACTACCGCCTATCCCTTCGCTCGCCCCACTGTCGCGCCCTGCCTCGCGCCGCCTCCTGTCACGACCATCTTCTGCCGGCCGCCCCCCCAGCCACGCCAGCCGCATCTCTGCCCTCCACCATCGGCCGCTCGCCTCGCCTGCTGCGTGCTTCTTTCTGCTGTTATGCGCTGCTCTACCACTGGTACGCTTTTGCGCCATGCCCTCGGCACCGCCGACAAACGTGGTGGAGGGATTGTCAATGGAGTTCAAGGAGGAGGTGGCGGAGAAGGTGTGGAGAGGCAAGAGGTCTAGGGTGGCGTCAGCTGGCTGTGGTGGAGGTGATTATGCGAGAAGGAGCCGGAGCGGAAGGAGAGGTCACAATTGGAAAGAATCGCAAAAAAATCATAACCTGGAGATCTCATTCTAAAAAAAATGCTAATATCGATGGAGAGGTGATTTCCTTCAACAGGTGGAAAACATAGGAAATATTGGATGTTATCAAGGAAAGGTAAAAATTTAGGGAAGTTAGGATTTTGAACTGATTTCTATGCAAATGGGGTTTTATTGTTTGGTAACATGATATCAGTATCTGTCCGTTTGTGACGTGTCTGATTAGGAAAGTTTGCAAATGTTAAGAAACTATTTATTGGGAGGAAAGTTCGTGACGTGTCTATTATTTGTTTCCTAAAACAAATTTCGCTAATGAGAGAAATCGATTGATTTAGATAAGTTAGCAAAGTTAGATTCAAATCTATTATTTGTTTCTTAAAAATTTGTTATTTGTTTTCTAAGATAATTTAAACCAATAAAAGGAATCGATTGATATGAATAATTTAAAGAAGTTAGATCCGTGATTTGTTATAAGTTAGAAAAGTCCTGGTTGTAATAAATAATGGAGAGAAAAATAAACTGATGGACCAGGATGGGAGGGGGTGGTGGGAGGAGGACGAAAAAAAATCAGCGAAAATAAACCGTGAAGACTATTCACCAACTGCTTCATTAGGAGTAGAGATGAGAGCAAAATTGAGGATTTGATGGCGTCGAAGAAGAACGGGCCAGCGCGTCTACACCGAGCAATTTGATAAAATGACACACTTTTCCTCGTACTTTGACTCAATAGCACACCTTTCTTTTTATTGGATTAAATGACACACCTTTGATTCATGGATAGATAAAATGGCACAAACTAACTTTTTAGCTCAATTTTTAGGTGTAAGCCCGCACGTAATATTTTGTAGGACGATTTTGCCCTTCAGTCGGTTTCACCTGTTTACTGGTTTGATTGAACCTGATCGCCTTCGATCTGTTTGGATCGAAACAGAGACAGACCATGCAGCGAGACACAATAGCGCCGCCGCCTCGCTCTCCTCGCCGTGCCCGGGCGCACTGCCCGTCCCACTGCCGACGCATGGAAGTGTGCCTCCTCCCCAGCGCTTCGCCTGTCTGCCCCGTCTCGCCGCGCTCCGGCCGCTCGCTCGCCGACAGAAGAGAAAAGGCGACCCCCTTTCTCAAACCATCAGTTAGCCCAGGAACTGAGACGGGCAGTTAACGTATGGACGGCCAGCCAATCTGATTTTTGATTACATCCGTATGAACAAGCATCTGTAGTCCATATGTCTTGTTGACAGAAGCTACAGCTAAATCCATCAATCCATATAATTTTCAGCTACAATCGTTTTTTTAGGACAAAACTTGGCGTTGGCAAGATTTGAACTCAAGCTGCAGTCGTTTTTTTAGCTCAACCCATATACAGGAAGCGAGCAGCGACAGCAAACGAGCACTGCTACAGCCGCAAATGCTGCTCCAGCGCGGCCAGCAGCGACATGTACATCGACGCGCTGCTGCGCCGTGGACAACTGTGCCGAGCGTCGACTCGGAGGTTAGAGCTGCAGCAGCGAGGCGCTTGAAGGGGCGGTGCCTTTTCTCTTCGACCGGCGAGGGTGCGGCCGGAGCGCGGCGAGACGGAGCAGACGGGTGGAGCGCTGGGGAGGAGCCATACTTCAATGCAACCATGAACAGCTCAAACCGACCGAGGGGCAAAATCAAGTTGAGCTAAAAAGTCAGTTTGTGCCATTTTATCTAGCCATGAATCAAAGGTGTGCCATTTAATTCAATAAAAAAATGTGCTATTATATCAAAGTACGAGGAAAAGTGTGCCATTCTATCTTTTTTT